>NC_045436.1:90347238-90461206 GCF_002776525.5 Piliocolobus tephrosceles
CTTTCTTTCTTTCTTTCTTTCTTTCTTTCTTTCTTTCTTTCTTTCTTATTTCTTTTCTTTCTTTCCTTCTTTCCTTTTTTTTTTTTTTTTTTGAGATGGAGTCCCGCTGTGTCGCCTGGGCTGGAGTGCAGTGGCCGGATCTCAGCTCACTGCAAGCTCTACTGCCTTCCGGGTTCACGCCATTCTCTCACCTCAGCTTCCCAAGTAGCTGGGACTACAGGCGCGCGCCACCTCGCCCGGCTAGTTTTTTGTATTTTTTAGTAGAGATGGAATTTCACCATGTTAGCCAGGATGGTCTCGATCTCCTGACCTTGTGATCCGCCTGTCTTGGCCTCCCAAAGTGCTGGGATTACAGGCTTGAGCCACCGCGCCCGGCCCCTTCTCTTTCTTTTCTTTGCCATAGCCACAATCTCTTTCATGATTTCCTTGATTGACTCTGTCATAAATCCTGTGAAGTCATGCAAAACATCTGGACGTAGTTTTCTCTGGCAGGAATTTATTCCTTCAGGCCTGGTGGCTTTCCTGGCTTTCTCTATCACAATGATGACATCTTCAACGGTATAATCCTTTCAGACTTTCATAATGTTCTTCCTTTGGAGTTCTCTTCCATAGCCTTAACAATCCTTTCCATAGAGTGTGGTGTGTAATGAGCCTTTATGACCCCTGATCTACAGAATGAATTAGAGACATTGTGTTTGGGTCATGTAGACCACTTCAGTGCCTTCAGTGTTGAACTCATGGGATTCTGGGTGGCCGGGAGCATTGTCCAATATCAAAACAACTTTAAAAGTAGGTATGTTTAATGTGTCCCACAGATGTTCATTTTTTTCCTTTTTGTTCATCTTGGATCATCTCCAGAGACCCATCTTCAAGTCTGCCAATTCTTTTTTTCTGCTAGTTCAGATTTTCTTTTCTTTTGTGAGTCGGAGTCTTGCTCTGTTGCCCAGTCTGGAGTGCAGTGGCGCAATCTCAGCTCACTGCAACCTCTGACTCCCTGGTTCAAGTGATTCTCCTGCCTCAGCCTCTTGAGTAGCTGGGATTACAGGTGCGTGCCACCACACCTGGCTAATTTTTGTAATTTTAGTAGAGATGGGGTTTCACCATGTTGCCCAGGCTGATCTCAAACTCCAACCTCATGATCCACTCACCTCGGCCTCCCAAAGTGCTGGGATTATTGGTGTGAGGCACTGAGCCCAGCCTCTAGTTCAAATTTTCTTTTGAGCCCCTCTAGTAAGTTTTCCATTATAGTTTCTGTATTTTTCAACTTCAGATTTTCCATTTGGTTCTTTTTAAAGGTAATTTCTATTTCTTAATTAATATATTCTATTTGATGTGTTCTTGACATCTGCATTAATCTTTTTGGGCTACTGTAACAAAATACCATAAACTGGGTAGCTGATCAACAATAGAAATTCATTTATCAGACTTCTGGCGGCTGGGGAGATCACCCAACATCGGGATGCCAGCAAGGTCAGGTTTTAGTGAATACCTCTTCAGGATCACTGACTTTGGATTTCTCACCATGTCCTCACATGGTTGAAGAGACAAAGCAGGTCTCTGGAGGGCTCTGCCCACAAGATCTAATCACCCTCTATAGGCCCTATCTCCTTATACTATCATATTGGTAATTACATTTCAACATATGAATCTTTGGGAAACACAAACGTTCAAACCACAGCAATATCATGCTTTCTTTAATTCTTTAATTATAAAGTCTCTTAGTTTTAAAAACATATAATAGTTGCTTTGAAGTCTTTAGCATCTGGTCCCCTTAAGATGGTTTCCACTGACTTTTGCCCATGTACATAGGTCATACTTTCCTGTGTTTTCTGTTTGTTGTTTTGTTTTTAATTTTGCTAGCTCATGAATTTTATTGAAAGTTAGACATTTTAGAGGCTAGATTATAACAACTTTCAGTTCTGATTCCCTCCCTCTGAGAAGTGTTATTTGCTGTTTGTCTGGTGATTTGCCTGGATGAATTCTTTGAAGTCTGTCTGCCCTGCAGTGGTGTGTTATCATTGATATGTCTGGTTAGTTTTAGTTTTTTGCTTTTGCTTCTCCCCTTCTTCTTCTTCTCCTCCTCCCTCTCCTCTCCTTCTTCTTTTTTCCTTCCTCTTCCTTCCCTCCTTCTCCTCCTCCCTCCTCCCTCTCTCCTTCCTCCTTCTCCTCCTCCTCCTTCTCTTCTTCTTCCTTTTAAACCAGGCTTCTTGGTATTTTCCTTGGATCAACACAACTCAGTAGTTAGCCACTCATTGGTCAGAGGACTTGCTTAGATACCTTGAGTCAGTAAGGCTTCTACCTTTAGCCACTGGCTCTATGTGTGGCTTGGGAAATACCTTGAAATCTCAGGAAGTTTAGAAGTTTGCCTCAGATTTTGCCTTCTGCATGCACAAGGCCTCATGTTCAGACAACGACAGTTAGATAGCTGGAGCCCTCTCCGGCCTCTCCTGTGCGTTTGTGTGGCCTTGTGCATGCCTGCAATCTTCTTGAGCCCAAAGAATATGTGGGAGCTTGCTAAGATCCTCTATGGCAGTTCCATTCATTTCCCCAATCTCCTTGTTAAATTTCTGATCTGGTGGTCTGTTACTTGTCCCAACTTGTGTGGCTTCAGGCTAACTGCCATGTTGACCTTCCCTGCCATTTGCCACAGAGATTATTTTTATCTATGCTATTTTTATCTATTTTAGCTATTTGTATGCTATTATTTTTGTCAATGCTTTTAAGCATGCATTTTCCTGCATTCTGCTCTAAATCAATCAGCCCCGGCACTGAGGCTGCCTGTCCTCACAGCTTGTTCCACCCTGACAACTATGCACCATATATCTGATTGGGATGGGTGCAGAATGCCAGTAGCTGTTTCCTAAAACTCCACAGACTTTCTGTTCTCACAGTACCTCAGTAGCTTTTTCTTTTCTTTTTTTAATAACTGCTCCTCAAATTGCTGTGTGTCTGGTCAGTTTCCAGAGTCTTGAAATGATTGTTTTTGAACATTTTTGTCCAGTTTTATCATTGCATTTTGAGGCAAGTATGTACTAAGTGTCTCTCTCAGCCATTTGGAAGTCCTGCTTCCTGCAAGACTTTTAAGACCCAGCTTTTAAAGCCACACATCACTTCTGCCTCATTCTGTTAGTCACAGCAAGTCACAAGGCCAGTCCTATTAAGAGAATGGGAAAATAGATGCTACTTCTTGATGGGAAAAGTGGCAAAAAGTTACAATGTTAAGTGGCAAGTATACAAAGACAGGAGAATTTGTGCAATCATGTTGCCAGCAATTTATTACAATGTGAACAGATAGAGCTAGAGATAGACATAGATATGGGCACAAACATGAATATGGACACAGATGTGGATCTAGATATAGACAGAGGTATACATTTAGGTAATTGTAACTTCGTTAAGTCTATCACTGAGAAACAAATGACATGTTAAAGAAGAGACAGAAACAAAAGAAGCGATTGAAAATAAACCTGCTATTTTAGACCTAGCATACAATCAAAGTCTTTGCAATGCCCAATTTAAAGTAAATTTAGGTAAAACATAATGTAGTATACATTTGAAAATGTGTTAAGAGAGTAGATCTCATGTTAAGTGTTCTTACACAATATATTTTAAAAACTCCAACCTTTTAAATAAAATAGCTTGAGAGAAAAAAAATATGTATGCTTATGAAGGGATACTGATCACTAGAATTTCCTATTCTACCACACCAGCACAGCTGGCTGTAGCATAGTCCTAATGAGGCCCTTTCAAAGTCCTCTAGTCATAGCTAGAGACCTATAGATGTGGGTTCCATGCACCCAGCACTTTGAGCTGCTGTGTGGCTAACATCCCTGCTGTGTCCCGGTTCTTCAAGGTTATGGCCCCTGAGCCAGTGAGGCCTCATGAAGGCAAATGCTGCTGTGCTGCTACACTCCACTGCTGGCCCTGTCTTGTAATGGCCCTCCATGCATGCTGTGGCTGCTATCCCAGATGAAGTCCCCAACGACCAGCAGGTGCAGTGTTACCAGGGCTGGCCAGATCTTCTCTTGGCCTGATGTCAGGAGCCAGGTCTCTGTCTCTCTTGCACCCACAGGCACAGACAAAAGTCAAAGTGGGCAAGCTGAACTAAGAGACAGACACTGCTGTCTTCAGAAGTCTTCCTCCTCCTTCTGACGCTGAGTACTGGCCCAGACCACACTTGAGGGCCTACTTTCTTCCCTTAGGATGAATGTTTCTTTAAGAGGCAATTCAACCTTGATGTAAACAGACTCTTGGAGGATCTGTACCACCACTCCTCAATCTAGACATACCGAGACAAAGTTGAGAGTCTCTATTAAGTTCTATTAAATTTAAGCTGCAATCTCCACAATAATACTATCTTTAGAAGCAGTGTTTGGCAGTGCTCAATAGACATGTCTGTGCAGACTGGGCCAAGACATTGACATTGAATTCCCATGTAACTAACATTATTATTCATACTGTACAAGTAGCAACAGATTGAAAAATACTTTTTCTGATGTCTTTTGTTCTGATAAATGTTTTCATACACAGGGGAAAGAATAACTTTCGTGAAAAATATTAGACTGACTTTTTACCTTGATATGCTAAAAAATGTTTTTTGGTAATAAAACTTGGATAAGTCATTTTGGGAAACTACCTATTTAGTGTAATTTGCGGCATCTGTGTGATTTTCAATTGTTATTCTGCCTGGAGATTAAGGCATAATCTCTTGGAACAGTCTGTTTTAACATGAGAAAGGAAAGATGACTAACAAGCATAATTGTGTTTCTTGTTTTTGTTTTCTTTTTTTGGTCATATTTCTATGAGTGAATAAGCTATTTCTTGGGGCAAAGTTAGCTTTTTATTTTTCCTAATGTTACAGCACTTTTTAGTTAAAGAAAATTTTACTTAGTACATTAAGGCTGAATATTCATTAGTGGCCTAAAGGAGTAAACAAACCTCCTATCTTGATTTATTTCTTGCCCATTAAGTAATTTCTCTAATAGGGTCTAGCTCTCTTGAAGACAATAAGCATGCAGAATTGAATATTTACTTTTCCCTTAAATCTGAAATGCTATAATGCCTGATTTTTCAACATGTGGAAATGCTAGCAATAAGTAAATGATGTAATTACCTAGGAATGTTATTTTTTTAATTAAAATATTTTAAATATTACTCCAAGCTCTGTAGTGTTTTATGATTATAAAACTCATTTGATTTTTAAAGTATAATAATTCAAGAACACCCACTGAAAAGGTATTTCTTTTAAAAACAAAACTCACAAAGAACTAGAACCTACTGGTTCCTAAACATTAGTATATTTACACATTCTAATGGTGGTTTTAAAAGTTATTATGCTTTTAGTTCTCATGCTCTTGGGATTAGTCACATAGAAATCTATTATTTGAATACAGTGGAAACATTGAGATTAATATTTCTTTAAAAATAGATAAATGGAAGGTATGGTTGGCATTTTCACTTTGAAAATACAGGACTATCTATATTTGGTATAGTTGCATGAATCATAATTAGGAAGTACGGAAATTTTTTTGAAAAGTTACAAAGTAGTTGGGAATATTTCTTTTGTAATGAGGGAGAAGAGACTGTAAATCAGGAAGGAGATTTACTTGGATATAACAAAGTGTTGGAATTCTTCCTGAGATTTGCATGCATGGACGACTCTGTTTAAATTCATGCCATCTCCTCCTACCACTGCTCCCTCTGAGTCTCATTTCTTTCAAGTACACTTTAGAGGAAAACATTTTTATAGAACTAATGTACACAGCTTCACATATGGTTACAACTATCTTTGCGTAACAGGCTGTAAATCATAGCATTTAAGTGTAAGCATGTCTGTGTGTCAGAATGATAAGGTTTTTCAAAAGACAATCCAAATACAGTTTCATCATGTGAAATCTGGAAGTAAGTAATTTTAATTCCACATCAAGTTAAGTTTTGTACAAACACCATTTATTTCTAACTACACCCCGGGATTGTCCCCACAGAAAATGTTTCACATTCTAATGGTGGTTCTTTACGAACAGAGAGGGCTGGATTTGAGACTTCTTAAGTGAGCTGGGTTTAATGAGTTAAATCAATGTGTGGAATAGTACTTGGCACATAATAAATTCATATTTGAATTAGCTTTCACCATGTAGAATAGTAGGAGTAGTAGATAAAAATCAATGGATGAGAGGTTGTAGAGTAAGAGTTACATATTCATCACAGTAACTCCTCCACAACACAGCAAAATGCCAAGAGATAAAGTTTAGTAGAATCCAAAGGAGAAGGTTAAATTGGGAAGAATTTCCAAAAATCTTTATCTTATAACTATTTGATTCATTTTGTTACTTACTTCGAGAAACAGTTTAGCAGACAAAGAGATAAGAAACACGTCCACAACTTCCCCTATGTAACTGGAGTGTCTAAGCTTCAATTTGGCGCATGATAGCTGTCCCCTGGGAACAATCCAAAGTATGACATTCACGCTTATATGAACAAGAAGATCAGATTATCTTCCTCTCTAGGTTTTCTTTCCTTTGGTATGCCCCAGAGTCCCACAGAATGCTTACTTGTTACACAGACCAGCCATGTTTTCTTTTGGCATGCTACTGGAACTCAGATTGCCCCCCTTTAAGAATGATGAACTCTACAAATGCTATGAGAAGTTGGGGTCCAGAACCTGTTACACTGCTTCTACCTGTTATTGCAGCAGAAACCCAGATACTGCAAGGAAATTCTCCATTCATCCCAGCTGGCATGGTATCACAAATTAAAATTCTACCCACTCTATCTCAACTCAACCCACGCAAAGGTGAGTATCTGGTAGACTTATTTTTTTAAATAGCATGTTCTTCTGTTCTGGAACTTTGTATAGTTTAGCTGCTTACTTATGGATGTGGGATGGAATACGAAAGGGAATCCAGTCTGGGATAGGACAGGAGAGGGATAAAGTCAACAATTACACACCAAAGATGCTATGTTGACCTTTGCCAGATTTAGTGCACTATCCATATATCAAGTGGATGCACAGCATCCAGCTCATGCCTGCATGAAACCTGAGTGATTCTCCAGAGTTATGGGGACTATTCGAGGAAGACAGAGAACTTACTCTCCTTTCTATGAATGAAAATGGACTGATCTAAGAAAACTCCTACCCCCTGAGTTTTTACAGAACATCTCCAAAGCAGAGATCACATTTTTAAAGAACCTACATTAGCTCACATGGAAATAAATTCATCTTTTAATCTTTAAAAATAATTTATGTTTCTTTATTTTAAAAGAAAATAGAGATAGGATCTCATCATGCTGTCCAGGCTGGTCTTGAATTCTTGGGCTCAAGGGAGCTCCCCAGTCTCCCAAAGTGCTGGGATTACAGGCATGAGCCACTGTGCCCCACCCATCATTTAATTTTTAAAATAACTTTGCAAAAAATGACAACTTTAGATGCTGCAAGGAATATAGAAGTGTCTAAAATGTAAGTGCCTGTGATCTAACGGGAAAATAAGTCACACATTTATCAAAAGTATCATAAGAGAAGAGGAGAGGTAAATACTGTAAAGTGCCAATTGGAGAAATGTCATAGGGTAATCAAATAAATGGTAAAGAAAAATCATAGTATTTTTAAGTTCAGAGGAATCAGAGGAATGTGATTCCTCTGTGAAAGCTACGAGGGTGGGATGGCTTAAAGAAAGACCCCACGGCCTCACGGAACTTGCAAACTTGCACTGTATTTGATGGGATTTCAATGAGCAATTCTAAATTTTTTCACCCACAACATTTGCTGTGACTTATTTCCATATAACTTTTGTTTCATAGCATCATCTTTAGAGAAAAAGGAAAGTTTCAAGAAAGGCAAATTGGCCATGAATATAAAATTTAGCATTCCCCACAGTAGAAACTCTAAAATATTACAACTTAGAGACAGTGGACTCCCAACTGCTCCTGGGCTCTCAGCTAGGATAGTGCCACAAAACTGCTATTAAACTCTTACCTCACAAAGGTGTGGAGAGAGACACATTGTTCATAAGAAGGGCACCATGCACACCAGTTCATTGAGTCCATAACAGTGTGAGAAATTGCCCATCATTCTGATCGTTACCTGATTCAATGAACATGACTAATGGACAAGAGTCAAGGCCTCTGCAATACTGCTGTGTATGTCCATGTGAGATTGGTAGCATCATTTTCTACTGCCTGTAGAAGTATCTTACAGACAGACGCTAAGAAAACTGCTGAATGTGGAAGTGCTTGCTGATGAAGCAGAGACAGTATGCTGTTGGCCTCCCCAGTGGCACAGAAGAGCAATAATGTTCTGCATATAGCAGAGAAATGTTAAAAAGTGGTGGTGAAAGGGAACACTTGGAAGTGGACAAATGAAGATAATTAAACCCATGAGGAGGCTATGTGCCTTCCTTCAGAGCAAAGGTAAATCAAGGGAAGTTAGACAAAGGTGCATAGCCTTGGTGAGATAAGAATACAGATAGTCACTACAATTAGAACTTAACAGATGAGCCCTCCATTGCATGGCTTATAAGTGAAGGTAAAACATGCCCAAGGACAATGAGATTGTTTTCCTAGCTTGACTTGATTGTGTCACCCAAAATATAAAGCATGAATTTCAAAACATCTCACGTAAAGTTTGATATTTTATTGTATTAAAAAAGCACAGCTGCCATTGTAATTACTTTTAAAAGGGTGAGATTTCAGAAAGTCTTCTTTAGTTTATTGTCCATTTCCTATTGCATCTGACTTGTAATGTTGAATTGAAATTTTCTCTCATGCTGTGAATTTACCATGTAAATTTTCAAGTACTATGATTGCTTGAAGAGAGGACTTCACGCGATCATTATTGCATGAAATATATTATATCTGAAAATTATACTTTTCAGATACAATGTCAAATCTTTGTTTTTATTATTCTAGTACTTATCACAAATTTTAGAAGTACTTCAACCTAAAGAGTATGTATTGATAATAAAAATCCAGAAATTGTACCCTAATTTATTTCCCTTTTAAAAATAAGTACCAGCCGGGTGCAGTGGCTCACGCCTGCAATCCCAGCACTTTGGGAGGCCACGGCAGGTGGATCATGAGGTCAGGAGTTCGAGACCATTCTGGCTAACATGGTGAAACCCCATCTCTATTAAAGATACAAAAAAATTAGCCGGGCCTGGTGGTGCGTGCCTGTAATCCCAGCTACTTGGGAGGCTGAGGTAGGAGAATTGCTTGAACCTGGGAGTGAGCCGTGATCGTGCCATGGCACTCCAGCCTGGGTGATAGAGCAAGACTCCGTCTCAAAAAATAAATAAATAAATAAATAAAGTACCAATATATAAATAAAATAACATTACTGCACTATTCACATCAGTAGTGGAATTATGTACATTGAATTGTGAATACCAAGATGGATTCATGTCCCAGGGTGTGTTCACCAAGCAGAGGTGACCGTGGAATGAAGCATGTGAGACAGATAAACATGTAAATTAATACTGTTGAAACCACTGTGTGTGATACTTACGCTTGAGTTTTACATCTTCAAAAGACAGAGATAAATGAAAAGCACCAAGACCTTATACTCACCATTCCAAATTGAAGCCGAATCCCTAAATTCAAAAATGTTTTTCAAAACTTTATGTTAATTGTTGATTTACTTATTGCCAATTTTATTGTTAGCTTTCTATGTGGAAGGCACTGTGACAGAGAAATATTAATATTGTAGAAATAGGCAAGCCTGTAACTAATAAACATCCAATCTTATTAGATGTAATGGAAAGAGCCTTGGACTGGGTGTCTAAAGTTGATTCTGCCTTTGCCTGTCTTAGTGACCTTTGGAAGGTTCCTTAGCCTCACCCTGGGTTTTAGTTGTCTTATCTGTTATCTGCAATTATATCTAAATTGCATTGCAGCCCTAAATTTTCATGCGCTTGTGAAAGATAAATTTGTCTTCATTTTTAAGTCAATTGCAGGTGTAGGCAGTTATGGTTGAATACCTTTTTAGGATGAATTAGAAAAATTGATTAGGTCATGATGCAAATGAAGCCATGTTCATAATTCCGATTTTGACCTAAGTTCTAAAAGACACTATCTAGCCTTGCAGATGAACATTCTGAGTGCAGATTAGGGCACAGGTGTGGTAAGAAGGCATGATAAGAAGTTGGCTAGATAAGAGACAATTCCACTAAAAGCACCTGCTTATAATAGCACTACAGTTTCACCTTTGTAGATCAAAGGACAACATGACATTTCACTGGTTAGGCTGATTTTCCATTACTGGAACGAATGGAAATCTCTCCAGGAACTTGAATGTTGAAGGGTGAGGGTGAAATCAGACCACTGGCATTTTGGTGGTGGCCTGATAAGGCTCTAACAGTTTGAGAATGGTGACAGAGAAAGGGAAGGAACTAGGAGGAAGGACTCTCTCTACTCAGAGAGTAGGAGAAGAGAGAAGGAGAATGTGCTCCTTGTTTCCTGAACAGCAGACCATGTAGCATTTTTTTTTTGAGAGGAGTCTCGCTCTGTTGCCCAGGCTGGAGTGCAGTGGTGCGATCTCCACTCACTGCAAGCTCCACCTGCTGGGTTCACGCCATTCTCCTGCCTCAGCCTCCCGAGTAGCTGGGACTACAGGCGTCCGCCACCACGCCTGGTTAATTTTTTGTATATTTAGTAGAGTCGGGGTTTCTGTTAGCCAGGATGGTCTCAATCTTCTGACCTCGTGATCCGCCTGCCTTGGCCTCCCAAAGTGCTGGGACTACAGGTTTGTGCCACTGCACCCGGTCCCATGTAGCCTTTTTTAGGAGCAAATAAGGTGCAGTACTGTGCACTACTCAAGTTAATTTTTATTAAATTCCCAAACAAAATACATGTATTATGTACCTGCTATCTATTCCTAGAACATTTCTAGGCAATGAGGATACAAGAAAAAGTCCCCGCTTGGTGGAGCTTACCTTGTAGTTGGGGAGACAGAGAATGCACGTTAACAAAAAAGTAAAGTAACTTCAGATGGGGAAAAGGCTCTGAATGGAACAGAAAGGGCTGAGGAGGAGGTAGAAGGAGATGCTCCTGTCTGAGGAGATGACATTTGAGATGAGGCATGAATGGTAAGAAGACAGGCTTGTAAAGATGTTGAAGAAGTGTGTTTTAAGCAAGCAGAATAGTTCAGAAATGAGACTCCAGAGTATTCACAGAACAGAAAGAAGGCTCAAGAGCATGGCGCCTAGGGGAAAAGAAGAAAAGAGACCTTGTAGGTACTTGCAGGCCAAGAAAAGTGTTTCATTGTTGTTCCAATTGCACTGGGAAGCCATGGAGAATTTTAAGCAGGAGAGTATTGTGATTTATGTTTTTAAAAGATCACTATGGCTGCTGTAGATACTGCACTTTTCTATATAAAGTTTACTTTTTTCTCATGAGAAAGAGAAAAGTAAACTTTATATAGAGAAAGTTCCTAAAGCTTTTCATTAATAAAAATAAAATCAGATTTAAAATGTGAAACATACACTTTATCTGCATGTGTATCTGAATGTCAGATGTCTTCAATAAGGCCTTATTAAGGTATATTTGCTATCTGACCATCCTGTAATCCACGCTGTAAAAACAGTCTCCAAGGGAAGGAGTAATACATAGTAACACCCTGAAAAGAGACCCAGGGTGGGCAGGGTGTGTGGGAAGTGGGAAAGACAACCACAGGGGAGTGTATAACCCATGAAATGTAAATCTCAGCACAACGAGGAGGTCCACAATCAAAAACACAATGTATGGAAAATGCAAAACAGGGGAGCCCAGATAAGGAATTAACCTACCCTTGTAAACTAGAGGTATGGAATGATGATGGGAATGGATTTACAAAATCCAAATCCAAAGGGATTTTGTAAATGCATTCCCATCATCATTCCATACTCCTTTTTTTTTTTTTTTTTTTTTTTTTTTGAGATGGAGTCCTGCTCTGTCGCCCAGTCTGGGGTGCTGTGGCGCCATCTCCCCTCACTGCAAGCTCTGCCTCCCGGGTTCACGCCATTATCCTGCCTCAGCCTCCTGAGTAGCTGGGTCTAGAGGTGCCTGCCACCATGCCCAGCTAATTTTTTGTATTTTTAAAGTTTCACCGTGTTAGCCAGAATGGTCTTGATCTCCTGACCTCGTGGCCTGCCCGCCTCGGCCTCCCAAAGTGCTAGGATTATAGGCGTGAGCCACCGCACCCGGTCCATTCCATATTCTTTTCTTAGTTCAAAAAGCTGAATGAATCAAGATTTGGAGGAGTATTATTACAGTACAGGGAAGTAACAGATGTTAATAAACATCTATAGCTTTCCAGAAGGACTTTGGCCCGTATACTGTTAATGTATGTGTATGACTGTGTATGTTTATTTTTTTCATAATACTAAAGAAATACGTCTTCAGAAAAATACTCCAAAATAAAATAAAAACAACATAAAACTGCAAAAGAGGCCTGGTGCGGTGGCTCACGCCTGTAATCCCATCACTTTGGGAGGCCGAGGTGGGTGGATCACGAGGTCAGAAGTTCAATATCAGCCTGGCCAACATGGTGAAACGCTGTCTCTACTAAAAATACAATTATTAGCTGGACATGGTGGCACATGCCTGTAATCCCAGCTACCTGGGAGGCTGAGGCAAGAGAATTGCTTAAACTGGGACCCAGGAGGCAGAGGTTGCAGTGAGCCATGATCATGCCACTGCACTCCCTGCACTCCAGCCTGGGCTGCAGAGTGAGACTCCATCACAAAAACAAAAAAGAAAAAAAAAAAAAAGAAAAAAAAAACCACAAAAAGAATTTTCCCATAGTTGTATACACTGCTCAAGAAAATCAATGTTTAATATTTTATTCTTTGATTTCCTGTCTTTCTTCTATGTATATATTTTTGTAATAGCGGTTTTATATAGTTCATATCATTTTGTTGCTTGCTTTTTGCACTTCATGTATATGTATATTAAATTACTGGCATGTTCTTCTTTTTCTACAATAAGGCTGTATTGGTTAGTAATTAAAACAGTTAAATATAACATCATAATAAAAATCCATTCATATTTTATAGAGAAAAGTTGGCTAAATGCTGTTATATGAACATAGCTAAACTTTTACATTTACAATTAAAACAGGAAATAAACTTTTTTTCAACTTAAGTTTGATCTGGTCATTATTTTATCCACTCATTCCATCCAGATGATGTCTTCTATGAATTTGGTACCATGCAATGCAATATGAGTACAAAGGGATTAGAAAACATAATGAATGACTCTAATCTCAAAATACTGTGTGGGGGGGAAAAGGCACATATGATGTCAAGGAAGTACAAAATAACATAAAATAGCAAATAAGATGGTGTACAACATAAGTTCTGCAGTACCTTGGAACAAAGAGAAATCAATTCCACAAAAGCGAGGTTAGTTTCTTTGACCAAACACATTTTTGTGCCACACATTGTACAAAATATCATGAACACAGACAAGCATCAGATAGTCTTAAAACTCTAGAACTGTGCTGTCCACTAGGGTAGCCACTGGCCACATGTGAGTATTGAGTACTCGAAATGGTTAGTCCAAAGTGAGATGTGGTATAAGCATAAAACATACTAGGTTTTGATGTTATCCAACAAATGTAAAATACATTATTAACTTTTATATTAAGTACATATTTTTATTTTGAGCACACGAAACAATAATATTTCAGACATATTAGATAAATTGGGTTAAATACACCATAATATTAAAATTATTTTCACCTGGTTCTTTTTGAATTTTTAATGTGGCTACTAAGAAAGTTTATAGTTACATATATGGCTCACACTATCTCTTATTAATTGGTGCTGCTCTGGATTTTTTAAATCCAAGCAAGAAAATGGCAAATGAAAGTTATACAAAATAACCTGTACAAAATGCCAAGAGATGAGAAAGAGAAGCTACAAATTGACAAGCACCTATAATATCCCTAGCAGTCTGTGAGAGACAGGGAAGATCTTGGTTGATACTGAGGAAAATGATCGTAATGCTGATGGAGAAATGAAACATGGCAAGGAGTGCGGAGCTACAGTGTTTCTGTGGGGAGTGACACTATTTAGCTTTAGACCAACTGAATTGTTGGTGGAATACACAAGTGGACACAGGTAGGCATAGTTTTGACCTTGACTCTCAGAAGAAAATTCAGACTCATGATGACATCTGTGGGTTCTTTAAGTAGATGTGATGGTTAAAGTCATAAGATTGAGTTATCCAAAGGCATGAGAGGGAGAAGAGAAAATATCTGACTTGCGGAGGAAGTACGTTTAGAGGGAGGAAGCGAAGACTCTGGAGAAGACAACATGGCGTGAGAAGAAACTGAGCAACGTAGTGTCATCGAAGCCAAGGGAGAGGAAGATGAGGGCAGGGAATGGTTCATTCATTATTTTTTCTCCATGTTTTTATTTATATTAGTTCAATTTCATCAGCAACATTTATTAAATACCTACTTTAGCCGGGCGCGGTGGCTCAAGCCTGTAATCCCAGCACTTTGGGAGGCTGAGACGGGCGGATCACGAGGTCAGGAGATCGAGACCATCCTGGCTAACATGGTGAAACCCCGTCTCTACTAAAAATACAAAAACTAGCCGGGCGAGGTGGCGGGCGCCTGTAGTCCCAGCTACTCCGGAGGCTGAGGCAGGAGAATGGCATAAACCCGGGAGGCAGAGCTTGCAGTGAGCTGAGATCCGGCCACTGCACTCCAGCCCGGGCGACAGAGCAACACCCCGCCTCAAAAAAAAAAAAAAAAAAAAAAAAAAAAATTAAATACCTACTTTAGGTCAGGTATTGTGAGGATTTCTGGAGATACAGTAATAAATATGTGGTATAGAAAACTGGTGAAAGGGGAGACAAGCAAGGATGGCTACGGAAATGGAAAGAAAAATCTAGAGATTATTGGACTTTGCATCAACGGGTAACCAAAGCTACTGGGATCACACCACCACCACAAGAACTAAACTAAGCAGACAGAATTGGAGAATTACTAAATAAGGTACATAAAAAAGGTAACCAAATTTATTTATTTATTTATTTATTTGTTTATTTATTTATTTATTTATTTATTTATTTATTTATTTATTTATTTAACAGTGTCTCTCTCTGTTGCCCAGGCTGGAGTACAGTGATACGATCTCTGCTCATTGCAAACTCTGCCTCCTGGGTTCAATTGATTCTCATGCCTCAGCCTCCTGCGTAGCTGGGATTACAAGTGTGGGTCACCACACCTGACTAAATTTTGTGTTTTTAGTAAAGATGGGGTTTCACCATGTTGGCAAGGCTGGTCTCAAACTCCTGACCTCAGGTGATCCACCCGCCTTGGCCTCCCAGTGTGCTAGGATTACAGGCCTCAGCTACCACGCCTGGCCACCAAATATTTAATTATATGTATTTTTACCAAATAGATACAGCTAAAGCAGAGTTTTTCAATCTCAGCCCCACTGACATTTGGACTAAACGATGCATAGGGAGGCTGTCCTGTGCATTGCAGGATGTTTAGCAGCATCCAGGACCTCTACCCTAATCCAGCTGCTTCCTCAGTTGTGACAATCAAAAATCTCCAGATATTGCCAAATGTCCTCTGAGAGGATAGCAAAATTACTCATTTTTTGTTTTGTTTTGTTTTGTTTGCTTGTTTGTTTGTTTTTGAGATGGAGTTTTGCTCTTGTTGCTCAAGCTGGAGTACAATGGCGTGATCTCGGCTCACTGAAACCTCTGCCTCATGGGTTCAAGCAATTCTCCTGCCTCAGCCTCCTGAGTAGCTGGGACTACAGGCGTGCACCACCATGCCCGGCTAACTTTTGTAATTTTAGTAGAGACGAGGTTTCGTGCTGTTGGCCAGGCTGGTCTTGAACTCCTGACCTAGTGATTCACCAGCCTCTGGCTCCTGATTTTTTGTCTTTTTAGTAGAAATGGGGTTTCACCCTTTTTAGTAGAAATGGGGTTTCACCATGTTAGCAAGGCTGGTCTCAAACTCCTGAATCTCAGGTGATTCGCCCACCTTGGCCTCCCAAAGTGTTGGGATTACAGGCGTGAGCCATCTTGCCTGGCCCAAAATTACTCTTGATTGACAACCACTGACCTTAAATAACAATTCAGAGACGAAACAAAACTAATACCTATGGTGAAGGGTATTCATTAAAGTCATGCTTGCAGATATTTCCTTCAGCTCTTGGTAGCTTAATACAACAGGCTTTTGTTTATTGCTCACATAAAGATCAGTTGGTGGTATGGAGTTGGAAAGGAGGATGTGTTCATTTGGAAGCTCAGGCTCCTTCCATCTTGTGACGCTTCCACCTTCCATATATGGCATTTGTGATCTTCCTGGATGGCAACATCAGCTGGAGCCAAAGGAAGAGAGAGCACAGGATTACACAGGTCATTTTTATACACCAGGTCTGGAAGAGAATATACCACGTCTCTCCACATCCTATTAGCCAAAACAGAGTCACATTTCCACAGTAAAGATGGCTGAGAAATTCTGTTCAACTATAAGTCCAGGAGGATGGAAATATATTTCATGAACAATTAGCCAATCACTGCCAATAAGCCAAAAGCTACCTTGGACCTCAAATGTAATTTTGTCTTTAATTATCAAAAGTGAATGTCTACATGGGTCAAATTAATCAAATTGTTAGACAAATGTACATGTATCTTTTTGCCATGTGTGGACATGGTTGTGTTAGTGTCAGCAGTATTGAGTTTCAGTTACTAAAGAAAAGCAACAAAGCAAATAATTCTATACTAAATGACACACAGTCATTATGCAAATTATTTTATAGGCAATTGAGGAAAATGAGCAATGCCAGCCTTCAGAAAGACGCAGAATAGAAGGATCGAGTATTATGATTGAAATCACAGGATTGGTTCAGAACTTGAACTCATAGCCAGAATCACCACAGGAAAATGATGTGGCCAACTTTCTGGATGTGGATGTGGGTAAAGTTACTTTATATCTACAATGCTGTATTTGAAACACGTAAGAAAAATCAATCACTCAGAAAGCAAAATAGACAATTAAAATAATCACATAATTAAAATCATCTAAAATTTGAGAAGACTTGATGACTTAAGTCTATGATTTGTTTAAAAAATAGAATTACAATTAGTTTGCATTAAACAACATTAGTGAATCACACTTGGCTACCTTATTTTTGTTGTTCTTTCCATATTCTAACATTTGTCATCATTTAACATGTAAGCTACACAGTATTTATACTACCTAAATTACAAGGCTACTTTCTGAACATGCCAAGCAGTTAGGGACACCCCCAGGACACTGGAGGAAAAGGAGTAATGCAATGTCCACCTCAGTTGACACATGTTGGGGTGGAGATTCTCTCAGTGTACTGCTAGGCTTGGCACCCAGATAAATATATATGTTGGATCTTGTAGTACAGTTTTCTTTAGAAACTGTATTATAAATGTAATTTGTTGTCTATGCTACCTGCAAAGGTCTGGATAGCCGATCATGTAGCTAAAATACAAAATTATTCATGGAGAGGTCTGGACTAGGCCATAAACAGTACCAAATCCCTTCTATTAGATTTGGAGTCAGCCTACTACGGTAAGTGGCAGCTGGGGCTCATAATAACAAACTCATAACTTTGCCGGATGCACTAAAAAGACAGCAAATAAAAGACATCTGGGACCAAGTATGTGCCATGAAGGTTGGTTCTATTTCACTCGGTTTCCTTCCTCTTTTCTTCCACCTGAATATAATTACCTTAACTCCCATCTGTTTCTATGGTATTCTGAAGTGCAAATAAAATTATCTTTTGGAAAATAAAATAAGGAGTTGCTGTACCTGAGCCATCTCTAGAAGCAGTATGGCCTCTAGGGCAAATCACTTAGCATGTGACCCTCTCAGAGTAAACCAAGTCTGCTCAGGAAAAAAACAGTTAAAATAAATATTCAGAACAGCCATGATGAGAAATAAACATAAACTGTGAGCAAGTAGCTGAATAGTTTTTCTACAAGTGTAAAGAGAGGAGAGATTTTGCTTCTGTACAAATTTTTGCAGCAACAGTGAAACATTTTTCTTCTTATGGCCTGTCCATCTGAGCCATTGCACTGTACAAACAAAGTAAGTCCTAAAATGAGGGGAGGCCAGTATGGGACAGAGCGGCTAGGTGATCACCAAAGACACCTTCTCCTCTCTCTAAGGATGGCATTGTTGATCCCTATGTATCCCAGTCCCTTTGCTATTAAAAGTAGTCACATGGACAGGGCGCAGTGGCTCATGCCTGTAATCCCAGCACTTTGAGAGGCCTAAGCAGGTACATCACTTGAGGTCAGGAGTTTGAGACCAGCCTGGCCACCATGGTGAAAACCCATCTCTACTAAAAATATAAAAATTAGCTGGGTGTGGTGATGCATGCCTGTAATCCCAGCTACTCAGGAGGCTGAGGTGGGAGGATCTCTTGAACCTGGGAAACACTCCAGCCTGGGTGACAGAGTGAGACTCCTTCTCAGAAAAAAAATAAAATAAAATAAAAAATAAGAGTAGTCACATGATTCATACTGGCCAATGGGTGTGAGTGAAAGTGTGCATGACTTCTAGGCTGAGGTGATTTGTCATCCAGTGGAAGCTCCTCATGCTCTTTTCTGTGGCATCCTCAGAGGCGATATGAAGAGGGAAGCACCACAGGATGAAAGGAGCCTAAATCCCTGAGTCACTGCTTGGAAAAATGCTTACCAGTAGAGTTCCCCAACAAAGAATACCCACCTTGGATGTGGCCAGAGTGAGAAACCCATGTTTACTGTGTTCTATCACAGATATATTGATACTGTTTGGGCATTAGACTCATCTTATTAATACACAGCATAATTGGCCAGTTAGGGGTTGGTCTGAAGATAGCTGGCAAGTGAGTGATATCAAGTGTAACTATTTACAGGAGATGAGAGAAGGATTGGCCATTGTGGGTCTGTCCAGATCAATGAAGGTTTGCTCAGGAAGAGAGCTAAGCTGGGTCCTGAGAATGTATTAGAAAAGAGGGAGAGGAAAAGAAATGCAGGCAGGAGCACAGTGATGATAGAAATGTGTAATTTATATCTTAAGACGTAAATAGATCAGTTTGGCTTGGAGGTAAATTTGAAAAGGGATTTTGAGAGGCTAGGAACCCTTTGGAGAGAAAGGAAGTGGGGTTTTGAGTCCCACACCAAGAACCTATCATATCAGTGAGTGGAACTCACTGAAGATGTTTACATAGTGCAATGGCAATGTGAAAGATGATTTTAGGAAAAAGTGAAGAGGTAGGAGAGAAAAAAGAAAAGAAAAACCCAGCCAGTTAAGGTGCAGGGGAGGAGACGCGTGGCAGGTAGTGAAGGACGGGAAGTGTGAACTTCCCGTTCTCCTCAGCCCTGTCTTTCCCTCTCCCACGAGTATCTTGCATTCAGTCCATGTTTGTGCTCCTCAAAGTGTGGCAGCAGTCTTATCGTCTACCCCAAAGCCATTTCCCCCTTCTTATTTGCCAACAAATGTTCCGACTTTGTGGCAGCAATGTGTCCTGTTCTGGAGATGAACTGGTGTTATTCAAGTCAGTCGCTTCTATTACATTCCTGTCAACAGAATGTGGCTGAAACTACGGAAAGAACTCATGATTTAGGCTTGGACAAGGCGATATCAGGGGAAGCCTGCCGAGGGCTTCTGAGAAACATCTTCTTCACTGATAAAAGGAAAGAACTGCTTAAGATAAAATCTTCTACTCTTCTTCCCTCTCTCCACTTCTTGCTTTCGAATGATATCGTGATAGTTGAAGCTATGGCAGTCAGCTTGAGTCCACACAGTAGAGACGGTGGAATGAAAATATAGGCAGAGCTTAGTTTCTTGATAACATCATTGAGTGCCAAGACATATTGACAGTCTCTACCTCCACGCTTTTTATTTTTTGAGATAAGGTCTCACTCTGTTGCCCAGGTTGGAATGCAGTGGTGCAATCAGAGCTCACTGCAGCCTCGACCTTCCAGGCTGAAGCAACTCTCCTGCCTCAGCCTCCCAAATAGCTGGGACTGCAGGCATGCACCATCACGCCCACCTAATTTTTGTATTTTCTGTGGAGACAGGGTCTAATTATGTTGCCCAGGC
This sequence comes from Piliocolobus tephrosceles, assembly GCF_002776525.5. NCBI lineage: Eukaryota > Metazoa > Chordata > Mammalia > Primates > Cercopithecidae > Piliocolobus > Piliocolobus tephrosceles. The sequence goes on from NC_045436.1 coordinate 90,367,307, forward strand.
TGATCTCAAACTTCAGTACTCAAGCTATCTACTTGCCTCAGCCTCCCAAAGAGCTGGGATTACAGGCGTGAGCCACCACATCCGGCCCCAGATTTCTTATGATGAGAGATAATTAGATGTCTTTATAGATTAAGCCAGAATTAGCTGAGTTTTCTGTTATTTGGAACTAAAAGAATCCCTGACTACTCCAAAATAAATTCCTTCTCTAAAGGTATTAATATCTAAAGTTTTCATATGCTCCAATCCATGGTGGGCCATAGCTGGTGATTTCACACATGAAGACGTATCTGAATCCTCAGTAAAGAGATGTAAGCAGGGAAGCTAAGACTCTTACAAGACATGCACATAAATATCTTAAGCCCAGATACAAATGATAACCAAGAATGAAAGAGTCACGTGAAAACCCTTTAAAAGCTGAACGGAAAGCGAGATATCAAAGGAAAGTATCTAAAATACAGAAGTCAAATAATCCACCAGACTAGCCATCATTGAGGACAGTAGAAATAAATGAGACAAAGCATTCAGAAGATGGAAGGAAATTACTGTATCCACAAGAAATAGTGTTATCTTGCCCTGGATTTGTATATCATTAACCTTAAAAAGGCATCTATAATTAAAGCTTCAAAATCAGAGGTAGGTATAAAATTTCCCCAGACACAAATTTAATGAAAGACTCAAATAAAATCAGTGGGCGTCATATTGCTTATACAAAACTACATACAGCCTGTTAACTGAACAAATAAGTTATTAACACTGTAAACAAATATTCTGCCATGAAGACAACTAGAAAATAAACACACAAAAATCTTTGAAACCTTGAGCAAAATACCTCCCAAAGAACAAAAACCACGTTGTCAAGTATATCTCTAGAAAATCGGAAGTGAATGAAAAAAGAGAATGTGTTCTTATTCAAAAAACTAATATTCTATCTCATTGTGATCTTCTTTCTACTTGAAAAAAACCAGGCCGGGCACGGTGGCTCAAGCCTGTAATCCCAGCACTTTGGGAGGCCGAGACGGGTGGATCACGAGATCAGGAGATCGAGACCATCCTGGCTAACACGGTGAAACCCCGTCTCTACTAAAAATACAAAAACTAGCTGGGCGAGGTGGCGGCCGCCTGTAGTCTCAGCTACTCGGGAGGCTGAGGCAGGAGAATGGCGTAAACCCGGGAGGCGGAGCTTGCAGTGAGCTGAGATCGGCCACTGCACTCCAGTCCGGGCGACAGAGCAAGACTCCGCCTCAAAAAAAAAAAAAAAAAAAAGAAAAAAACCACTATTCTGTCCTGAGGCTATGTTTTCATTTGTGTTTTTATTTAGTGCTTTTCAACAACATTTGAAGTGCCTGGGACATTATGGTTTTCAATAAATGTTTGTTGAGTGAATATGTAAAATCTGCTGTACTCTTTTTCAGTGGCTGCTGTAACAAATTACTGCAGACTTGGCTTAAAATAACAGAAATGTATTCTTTCACATTTTGGAGTCCAAAATGAATATCACTGGGCCAAAATCAAGGACAGCAGGGTCGTCTTGATCCAGAGGCTGTAGGGGAGAATCTGTTGCTTGCCTCTTCTGAGGACTGTAAGCATTCCTTGGCTTGTGGCTGCATCATTCCAATCTTAAAGACCAGCACCTTCAAATCTCTCTTCTCTGTCTTTACATCACTTCTGTCTGTGTGTAAAATCTCTCTGCCTCCCTTTTATAAGGACACATGAGATAGCATATTAGGACCGACCCTAATAGTCCAGGATAATCTCCCAACTCAAAATCTTAAACTTAATCATATCTGCAAAGACATTTTTAAAAAAACTATATTTTGTAACATGCACAGGTTCCAGGTATTATCATGTGGATATCTTTCAGAGGGGGGCATTTTTTTTTTAGCTTAAGACAAAAACATTCTAAAAAAGTCATAAACTGAAAACAGAAGAGATGCTAAATAAAGAGAACAGCAACAAGAGAAATAATGTCTCTATTACCCATACAGATGATTTTGATCATCTTAGTGCAGTTAAAGTCTTTACTTCCAAAGAAAACAAAAATTGAAGACAACTTTGTTTGGTTAAAGTTAATGTGGCAATAAAGAAATTTTCAAACCAAACAGCTAGCACTAATAAATACAAATTGTAAAATTATAGGCCTTTCCTCTGAAATAAATAATTAATATTACCTAAGGTAAAGAATGGGTCTATTAGAATTTTTGTGGAGAACATAATCCAAAATAATCATCGCTAGTATAATTCACTTGGACTCTTTATGGAGTAAAAGAACATTGGATTAAATAGTTTCCCTATACTAACATTATTGTTGCAGACTTCTGCAGATAAAAGAGAAGAAAATATTGCCTAGAAGTCTGATACCACAAAGGCTGAAAGGAAATGTTGAGTAAATTAAACATTTCAGGAAGTTTTAAAACTCTTCAGAATATAGAACTATTATTTAGTGCACTCAAAAAATATATATATAAAGATAATTTCAAAATTCTTAGAACAACAGAAATTTAGACTATATTATCACTATAATTTTTCTCCTGCTGTTTTTATATCCAACCACTTTCTCCCACTGCATTATTGCACATTAGGGAACTCAATACAAAAGAAGTTACAACTTATAGGAATCATGAATCATTTAGTTTTATTTTGTTTGCTTTTCTAAATATTTTCAAAATCTCTACATGCTGAGAGCAAGGCAGGGCTTTACATATATGCCTTTAAGAATATTAAGAATATTCACTATTATTTCTTATAATACTCACATTTTAAGGTTTATCCTAGCATTCCTTACCTAATAAATATTTGTTGAAAAGTAAATATTTGTTTTGTCTACAAATATTTGTTGAGTTATTGAATGAATTAATAAACAAATAAATAGTGGCTGAGAAACAGTTTTCTAGGCAGGGCGGGGTGGGGGATGTGCGGGCGAGGAGCAAATGAAGTGAACAGATTCTCTCTAGAGTTATCGAAATGGCTAACAGGAGCATAATTCTTGCTTGTGAACTGACATCTCCTGGCATTCAGGGATTAGCGGTGAGAGATATTATGAACATCAGTCTGAGTATCCCAGAAAACTGCAGAGAATTCTCAAATCAGCCTGGAAACAACAAGGAATAGAGAAGATAGAAACTTATTGTTTCACTGATTTTTATTTTTATTTTTTTGAGACAGAGTCTTGCTCTGTCGCCTAGGCTGGAGCACAGTGATGAGATCTCAGCTCACTGCAACCTCATCCTCCGGGTTCAAGCGATTCTCCTGCCTCAGCCTCTTGAGTAGCTGGGATTACAGGTGCCTGCCACCACGACTGGCTAATGTTTGTACTTTTAGTTGAGATGGGGTTTCGCCATGTTGGCCAGGCTGGTCTTGAACTCCCGGCCTCAAATGATCCACCTGCCTTGGCCTCCCAAAGTGCTGGGATTACAGGTGTGAACCATCTCGCCAGGCCTGATTTTTTTTTTAATTAAATTATATTTGGATGTGTTTTGGAGGTTTATTTTCCTTTTCGTCTATTTCGAAAGTCCTCCTTCTTTTTCCTCTCCCTTTCCTTTGCCTCTTGTCTCTTTCTTCTTCTCCTTTTCCTCATCTTTCCACCATCTCCCTTTATTGCTCCAGTCATTGGACAAATTCATCATTTTCCCACCAATACAAATTAGATGTGGCATGCTGAACATTTTCTGTCTTAAAACTACTCCTGACATCTGCATCAGTTTTCAGCTCTTGGGAAAAGTTAATCTAGTTCACTTAGTCTTAAAACCAATTGAACCTTTTAAAACAGTTGTTGAGGCCAAATAAAAGATGACAAATAAGGCACAGGCATTGGAAATACAGCATCACAAAGGACATTGCCAATATGGATTTAGACCTCATGGTTAGCCAAGTCAGTTGCAATGACTCTCTCCTTTTACAACTCTCACTAAATCTTTAAAGTTTAGAAATGCCTGAATTGACCAAGGCTGTTTATAGAATTTATGTGCTTAATAATAGTGGCCCTGTGGCAAGATGGAAAGAAACCGGTTCATGCCCTCCTTGTTCCCTATACATACAGCCTCATTTGCAGATTCTATTTCTTCCATTGTGAATCTAGCTTGCCCCTCACTTTTTTTTTTTTCTTTTTGAGATAGAGTCTCACTCTGTTGCCCAGGCTGGAGTGCAATGGCATGATCTCGGCTCACTGCAACCTCCGCCTCCCGGGTTCAAGCGGAATTCTCCCACCTCAGCCTCCCGAGTAGCTGGGATTACAGGCACCCACCATCATGCGTGGCTAGGTTTTGTATTTTTGTAGAGATGGGGTTTCACCATGTTGGCCAGGCTAGTCTTGAACTCCTGACTTCAGGTGATCAGCCCTGAACCATAGAGTTCAGCTCAGATCACTGATTAGAGTAAAGGGCCAGCCAAATAATCACACTGTAGTGTTAACTGCTGACTACATTTCCTGAGATGCTCCTGGTGCCCAGGTGAGCCAGCAGCACATGTTATGGTCTGGATATGGCTTGTTTGTTCCAACGGAAACTCGTGTTGAAATCGGATCTCCAGTGGCCGTGTTGGGAGGTGGGGTCTAATGGGAGGTGTTTAGATGGTGACGACTCTGCCCTCATGGGTGGCTTGGTGCCCTTCTGTATTCTACAGCAGTAAATGAATTCTTGCTCTGGCAAGACTGAATTAGTTCTTGTGGGAATGAATTAGCTCCTGTGAGAGTGGGCTGTCATAGAGCCCGGGCGCACCTTGGGTTTTGCCACTTTACACATGTCTGCTTCCCCTTTGACCTTCCCTAATGTTGTGATGGTGTGAAAGCCCTCACCAGAAGCCAAGCAGGTACTGGTGCCATGCTTCTTGTGCTTCCTAGCTTACAGAAATGTGAGCTAAGTAATCCTCTTTTCTCTATAAATTACCCAGCCTCAGGTGTATGTTACAGCAACAAAAAACAGACTAAGACAGCACTGTGTATACACAGAAAGCCCAGTAGCTCTGTGGGATGTGTAATTCCTGGTACCTAACAGAAAAGCTTTACATGGAAGTTCTAAGTGAAAAAGAGAGGTGTATACTTGGCCTTTGATGTTACAGTGAGTCTCTTGCATCAGTCTACCGGCTACGGGAAGGAATTTGCAAAGAATTTCCTCACCTACTCAAGATCAGATGTGATTTCCAGGTCCTCACCCCAGGAAATGTCTTTCCAGTCTTTTCTGGAATTTAAACAGAGTTTCTCTCAACATTCCTGGCACGGTGTGTCTATTAACCCTTCCCATTCTGGATTATTGTTTTTCCTTCCTCTCCTTGTTCATTTATTTGTTCATTTGTTTATTCACTAAGCTATCAATAAGCATTTATTGAGTGTTAAATAGGGAACAGATATCTATTGAATGTTAAATAAGGAGCAGATACTGGAATTTTAGTACTCAAAGTAGATGATGATAATGTATGTGTCAAAAGGGATGGAGATTGTCATATAGAACTTACAGTAAACTATTGTTCTTGCAATCCACTGGCTTGGACCTAATAAATGGAAATTGACCAGCAGTAGCCTTTTGAAATTATTTCTACACAATGTAGATTCATTCAGTGTAAGATTACCCAATATCAACTATTTAATCTAGGAGAGTGCCTGTGATGGTGCACTGCTGGCTCTTCTACCTCCGCTCATCTGGCTGTATTCGGTAACCCTAATACGCTGACCCTCACAAGATGTGGTGCCCTTCATTGAATGCAGTCAGCTCACACAAGTTGGTATAATAAGATAATGTGGCTAGAACTGGGCCGTGGACTCAAAACTTACACACACACACACACATACACCCCATATGTGGTCTTAGGGTACTTTATTTCTTCTGGCCAAAAAAAAAAAAAAAAAAAAAAATGCATTTAAATAGTATATTTCTTATGGTAGAATTTCAGGCAGAGTAGAGAGCTATTTCATAGCAGGTGGCCATTCTCAATCTTCCTTAAGCGTAGCCAACGCAAAGGTCTATTATCTTCTCTGTACATAAGACCTGGTGATAAGATTGTTGTCTTTCTAAATAAGGTCAAGTTTAAGAGATTTCATATATGTTTGCCACATCTGAGATTTAAAAAAATACTTCCAGTTTAACATAATTTTATGTACATTCTTCCAAATACTTTTTGCTTTTCCTTTCACTATATTGAGGTAAATGTGAGCCACATTTTTGCCTTTCATTCCTAAGAAACATATCAAAATATTTGACCCATCAAACTTTTATTGAAATGTCAGATGATCTTTTCAATAAAAAGGGGTTTCAAGGGCTAAAATTCAGGAAGTTAACGTGCCAAACTTAAACATACTATGATCTCAAGAAGTTTAGGATTGCTTCAGAATGTAAAATTAATCAATACAAGATGGGTCTACAATTTAGAAAAGCATATCCCTTTTTCTTTTGGTTCTTTTTCTGTTACTACTATTTTGTGAGAAAAACAACAGAAATATTACAGAGTAAAAAGGACCTGTTTGCTTTTAAAGTTTTGTTTGTTTGTTTGTTTGTTGAGTTTGTAATTTAGAACAGTTTGAAACAACGTTTCTCAGAGTGTGCTCTATGGAACATAAGGCCCTCAAAAGGTACCTCACCAGAAAAAGCTCTCTTGTCAACTAAATGGGGAAAGTACTCCACTGCGTTTCCTCTCTGGGAGGCTCATAATCTGTGTCACCATCTGGAAGCTCTGCAAGAATAGAGAGTAGTAAAAGAAGATTTTTCACTTTAACCCAGCATTGTTTGCTTGGCAAGTAGATCTGTTAATATCCATGGATTGCATTTGGGGAAATGCCAAATTTTTCATAGTTACTTAACCCTTGAATATGTATCCTTTAATGAATATTTAATGATTGCAGTAGAATGCAATCATTGATATATGGACTTTAATTTTTTAAAAAATTTTATTTATTTATTTATTTAGATGGAGTCTCACTCTGTCACCCAGTCTGGAGTGCAGTGGCACGATCTCTGCTCACTGCAACCTCCGCCTTCCAGGTTCAAGCGATTCTCCTGCCTCAGCCTCCTGAGTACCTGGTACTACAGACGTGTAGCATCACACCCGGCTAATTTTTGTATTTTTAGTAGAGACAGGGTTTCACCACATTGGCCAGGCTGGTCTCAAACTCCCGACCTCAGGTGATCCACCTGCCTCAGCCTCCCAAAGTGCTGAGATTACAGGCGTGAGCCACCACACCTGGCCAGATATATGGACTTTAGACTCAGACAACCTGGGTTCAGACCCGAGTTCTGCTATTTGCCAGGTGTGTGACCTTGAGCAATAACACCCGCTCTAAATGTCAGTCCATAGCTAAGCTGTCAGTAAATATGAAGTTCATTGCAATTTTTCTTTCTGATCTTGTCATTCAGAAACAAAATAATAGATTTGCATGGATGATGGATTTACCAACAGGTTAATTTTCACATCTGACCCTACCTCATCAAAGTCTAAGGAAGTCAGTCTCACTTGGAGGCACACTGCGGAGACAAGCAGGGCTTCTTCCTTGTCCCTCTGTCCTTTCAGACTTCTCCCCCTCTTGCTCTCTCTCTCTTCTTCTTAAGCTTTCCAGCTCCACTACTGCTTTGGCTTATTTCTTTGGAATCCCCCTCTCGCATTCATCCAGCACCAGCTGAACTGATTTAGCGTTACCTGGCTATGCTTTCCTAATCTAATTCCACAAATATTTACTGAGTACCTAGGTGGTCCTTGAATCACCCTGAGCACCCAATTCCAGGATATGACTTCTCCAAAGGACAGATTTTGAACGTTTACATAATATGAGGGGGAAAAAAATAAAAGAAAACATTTAGTTTCTTTGGCAAGCTATCTGATAAAATAGCTGAAATTCAAGAAGCCCTTTAGTTAGGAAGGAGAGATTGTGAACACAACAGGAAGAAGCCCCAGGCTGAGTGGCAAAGGTTGAGATTTTCTATCGTAAGCACACCTCTCCCAAACGCTTCCTCCCTGAAAGCTGCTGACGGAGCTTTGGCAAGGGCTCATCCTCCCGTTGGCTGATAAGCGAAGCCCTGTTTTATATTTAACTCGCTGCAGTGCAGGAGGGGTAGGGGTGGAGATGCGTCGTTTATAAGGGGAGCTCTGACAGTCTTCTCTCCAGCCCTCTTCCTCCCACTCGGCTCCTCTTACAGAGTCCTCATTCCACCCTCCTTGTTTCCGCATTCATCCTGAGTGGTTGGTGGGAACGTGAAAAGGGAGAGGAAAAGGCGCAAGAAGCCAGAGAGAGAGGTGTGGGAAAAGCGAAAACAGGCTGCCAAATCAGGGGATTCCTTCCAATTTAAAAAGGAAGTCTGCTGACGTTAGTTAGTTAAATTTAACATCTTTTTATGTGTAACACTTGACTTCGGAAGCAAAAATGAACTTTGCGGAGAGAGAGGGCTCTAAGAGATACTGCATTCAAACGAAACACGTGGCCATTCTCTGTGCGGTGGTGGTGGGTGTAGGATTAATAGTGGGACTTGCTGTGGGCTTGACCAGATCGTGTGACTCCAGCGGGGATGGTGGGCCGGACACTGCGCCGGCTCCTTCCCACCTGCCTTCTTCCACGGCCAGCCCCTCAGATCCTCCTGCCCAGGACCAGGACATCTGCCCGGTCAGTGAGGATGAGAGCGGAGAGTGGAAAAACTTTCGACTGCCGGACTTCGTCAACCCGGTCCACTACGACCTGCACGTGAAGCCCCTGTTGGAGGAGGACACCTACACGGGCACCGTGAGCATCTCCATCAATCTGAGCGCGCCCACCCGGTACCTGTGGCTGCACCTCCGGGAGACCAGGATCACCCGGCTCCCCGAGCTGAAGGGGCCCTCGGGGGACCAGGTACAAGTCCGGAGATGTTTCGAGTACAAAGAGCAGGAGTACGTGGTGGTCGAGGCGGAGGAAGAGCTTACCCCCAGCAGTGGAGATAGCCTCTATCTCCTGACCATGGAGTTCGCCGGCTGGCTGAACGGCTCCCTCGTGGGGTTTTACAGAACCACCTACACGGAGAACGGACAAGTCAAGTAAATATTAATTTTTGTTTTACCTCCCTTAAGCTCACATATCTGCTTTCCGTTTCTTTTCCTTTCCTTTTCATTCTCCACTTTTAATTATTATGTTGGTCTGATCTTGATCGGCTCTTGGTTTCAATTCTGGCTGTCCATCTGGGAAGCCAAAATTGTTGCCCTGTTGTGTTTCCAAACCCTGTCATAAAACTTGAAAGTAGTGAACGAGCTTTGTGGAGTCAAAAGTCAGTGTAAGTCTTTTATTCCATCAGGAGAAATAATAATATACTGCACCCTATCTTGAAGATTTCCGTACATTATCTCAGGTGTAAAAACTGCCTTGGGTAAATTTCACTAGTGATATTCCCAGGCTATGTAGCAATATATATATAGCAATGTATGTGAACTTTTAAAGTGGTATTACACTAAATTTACGTGAAACATCAGTAAATTTCAGTTATTATTTTGTCCATTTTTTTTTTTTTTTTTTTTTTTTTCCAATGTCTCTTTTTTGGAGAAGAGAGACATTGAAAAATTACATGTGATCCACAGAATTGTCTTTGTGTCTTCATCTGGAAAGGAAGAAATGACTTTTTTTTTTTTTTTTTTTTGTCTCCTATGGCCAGAACCATGCTTTGTACATAGGCTTTCAGGAAATACCCACTGAGTCCACATATCAGTGGCATAGATAAATTTTGGGGCTTATTGCTCATCATGCAATATGCAAACGTAATGCTAAGTCTTTTACAACATAAAAGATATATTAAATAGTTAAATACATACAAATATTTGTATACAAATATCTATCTAGGTAGATAGATATTTATTCTACTTACCCACCTATTTAGCCTTTGGATCTATCAGTGGCTACTACCAGAGCTATATTAAAGGCATAAACTCTCTCATTGAACTCCAGAAATCTTCCTTCACACTGTGGATGTAGCCCTTGCATCAGGGAGGAAGGCTACACTACACCTTGTGTTGTCTCCGGACTGGTTTGCTGGCTTAGATTCTGAAGAGGTAAATGATTAAGAAAGATTTGTGTCACAGTTTAGAGATGTGAGTCTTGGGCCAGTCCACCCACAAATATTCCTTTTTCCTGTTGTTTTAAGCATCTTACAGAGCAAGCAAAATTTTTGGTCAAAATTCTTTCTATAGTTTGTCAGACAGACTCATGGACTAAAACAAAACATTTAAATATTCCTATATTCCTGTGTGGTAAACTGATAAATTGAGTAGAAGTGATAGTTTGAAGAAAATATCTGGAGGGGTCATGCTTATATAGATCCTGCATCTTAATATTGCTAGCAATAAAACACTCTTACCATTTACATTTTTTTATGTTCATAAAAATTACATCATTGAAAGCATAAAAATTATCCAAAAGGATAATCAAAAGAATCTGTGAGTAATTTCACTGCCCAGTGGTAATCCCTGCTAGCATATTAATGTATATTCTAATGTTTTTCTAGGCAATCAAACCTTTAATTGCATTATATCTATCTATATGCCTTTTTTACTTAATGTCTTGGGAAGTTCCCCTTGTTCTTACATGTTTTCAAGAATCTGTTTTTTGTTTTTTATTGAGACATGGTCTTGCTATGTTGCCCAGGCTGGTCTTGAACTCCTGGGCTCAAGCAATCCTCCTACATCTACTTCTCAAAGTGCTGGGATTATAGGCACGAGCCACTGCACACAGCTAAGGATCTGATTTTAAAGATGTGAAATATTCCATTGCTTGAATTCATTGTAATTTTTTTAAACAAATTCTATTGTTGAGCATTTGAGTTGTTTCTACTATTTTATTATTATAAACAAATCACCAAAGAACATAGTTCTAAATACCTCTTTGTATGTGTATCTGTTTATTTCCTTAGGATATAGTCCTAAAAATAGAATTGCTGGGTCAAAGTGTACAAATATACCAAAATATTGTAATAGTTACTTTGTTTATTGATAACATAAATAATATACATTTATTGAAGAAAACTCAGAAAACAGAATAATTATAAGAAAAAATAAATTCATCCATAAATTCTTTACCCAAGTATAGCCATTGTTAACATTTAGGCAGACTCTTTTAGTACTTTTCTGGACATAGATAGCTGTGGCATAATTGTATTATACATAGTGTTGTGTAACATGCTTTTTCAATATAGCATCGATGCTTTAATACGGTCATTTGGTGTTCTTCCACAAACGATTTGATGGATACATTGTAGGCCATTGTATGAATACAATGTAGTTGATTCACTTTTCCATTAAATGTGGGTATTTAAGTTGCTCCTATTTTTTCACCTATAAGGATCTAGAAGAAGGCACATACTTATACTGACTATCCTTGTAAATAACTATTTATGAATATTTTCTAATATTTCTTTAAGAAAATTCCTAGAAGATGGGCCAATACTACCTGTGTATAAACACGTGTATGTCTGGGTATGTATGTGTACATGCATATACATATATAACATATATATGCATGAATATGTGTATGCATGTGTGTGTGTCTCCAAACTGACTTCCAAAAAATATGTCCCAAACTCCATTTCCACCTACAATGTATGAAAGCGCCTATTTCTCTGAGCCTTATTAATAATACAATGATTTTTTAAAAGTGTTTGCCAATGGTCGAAGGAAGGGCAATATTCTGAAGAATATCCACCTTAAAGAGATTCTAAAAATTCATTAAAGTGAAAGCGAGTCAAGATTTTTTAAATATTATTGCTAAAACTTTAAAACTGCGTCTTAGGTCATAAAGACAAGAGAAATTTTATCTGAGTAAAACCATCAAAATATTTATAAAATAAATGAAATAACATTTTACACATATTAGGAAGGCCAAAAATGGGAACTACGTAGTTTCCATTAATGTTTGTATTATGTACTTTATAAGTCTAAAAAAGCATTATATACACAGATACTCTCACTCTTTGAGTTAATTTACAGTACCAGTTAATTTTGCCATAAAATGTATACCAGAGAGCTGCCCTTCTGAAGCTCAGTTGACTTAACTTTGATTGCAGAATGTGAAATGACGGCGAGATCGGTGAGGAAGGCTGATGCTCAGTTCAGTTCTCTCTGAGGATTGGTGTTCCCAAGTTTGTGTGTTTCATTGGGAGCAGTTGAAGCTCTCACATTACAAAAGATGCTGCCAGTTCTGTACTGCACACACATGGTTTTGGAACAGATCTGGCGTCAGCTCAATAACCTCATTTAGGCTAAATGGAATACTTTTTGTTTTCGTTGTCTGAAATATTTCAAGCATATGAGAAAAGTGCATCATGCTTTTTTTTTTCAAGCCTGTGAGTAATATTTTGGCAATGCAGCCTCTAGGAGTTCTCATCCACAGGCTCCATATAAGGGCCGCCAGAGGGAGTCCACAGGGGGCAGAGCCTTTCTTTCATACTATAGAGTGAGTTTCATCGTATGTGACATTTGTATCATTTTAAACATCATCATAGTAATACATGTGAAGTACGGAGTCAAAAATTATATTTTCTGACCTTAACGTAAAATGTAGCTCCAGGATTGAGTATTAGCAGTTAGGGATATTAATGTGACAACCACAATGCAAACTAAACAGGATTGCACTCAGCAGTCACCAAAATTACTTAATTTCTGCAAATACAATCAGGACTTTGAGCTTCACAAACTTCACAGCTACCCAAGTTGCTTTCTCTCAAGATTGAGACATGGGGAAGAAAGGGGGCACAATTTAGAATTCCACATTGTCTTCCAGGGAACAGAGTTTTAGTGGGGCGTGGAAGGAGAAAGTTTGAGAAACATCCAGTCACTTTTTCTTTATTGATCTACCTCTTCCTACTCTCTAGTCTATTCTTTAGGGTCTGAGGAAATTCACTTGGAAGGATTGGAACCTTTGGAATGTTCCTCTGACCACACCCTCCTTCTTCCCATTTTCTCACTGTGTTATGTAGGATTTCCAGCTGTTCCCTTCCCTAAAAGAGTTTCCCTCCACCCAAACTCCAAAGTATATATTTTCTTCTCTCCAAGATTTGGCTTTTCCTTGTAAGCATTTGAATTATGCTTACTTAGCATTTCCCAAAGTATGGACCGCAGAATTCTAGTTGCATGGGGATCTCAGTGGATATTACCAGAAAAATAGCAGGGGAGAGATTCTGTGGCTAAATCAGTTTGTGCAATAATACTAAATACACAATGATCTGTTTTGGATTTTGTTTTTTAATTATGGAACTTTTCAGAGACTTTTTTTTTTTTTTTAAAGAGATGAGGTCCAGGCTGGAGTAGATCTTCTGGCTTGAACTCATGAGTTCATGAGTTCAAGTGATCCTCCCACCTCACCTTTCTGAGTAGCTGGGATTATAGGGTTTTCAGAGATTTTTATATGATAATGTCCTCTATGTAATTTCCCAACTATCTGTGGCTATAGATTCTTCTGTGGGGTTCTTAAGAGTAGGGATATATGTCTCTCATTTACTGTTTGGCACACAGTGAGCACTCAAATATTGTTAAATGGAATATATGGAAATATTTTCATATAAGCTCTCACATGACTAGTATCCTCTGGCAAATGCTGGGACACATTGCATTACCACAGCTCCTTTCCCATAAACGAGCCCAACTTCCACCAAGAATATCTCTACATTCCCACTTAGGTAAAAACTTTCCCTTGGTTTTTTCTCCCTACCCTGTGGAAAGGAAGAGTTTATATGTGTGTGTGTGTGTGTGTGTGTGTGTGTGTGTATTTATACTTAGGAATGTAAATTCCATAGTTTAAAGGCAGAGAAACAGTGGAATTGACAGGAAGTACAACCAGAATTTTAAAGAGATCATTTCTAGTTTGGGCTTCCAAGGTGTTCTTCACAGCACTAGTAGGATTTAAGCTGAATTTTGATGTTATGGTGGGAGTTCAGCAGCAGAGACCAGTGAGAAAGTAAAAGCAGGCATAAAGGAAACGCACCAAGTCAGAAAAGCATACTGGGGACAAGAAAATTAGTTTGTAGGGGAAGTTTATATGAAGAGGCTAGCTAGACATCACTGAGGAAAACCCATATGGAGGAAAAGGAAAAATAGCCATTATGGGCATTACGAAGGAGAAATTACCTGGTGACTTTTTGGATATGGATGGTGAAAGAAAGAGTTAACTCAACTATACACTTGGATATATGAAAGATATTGGAGCAATCCAGGAAAGAGAAGATAAGAATCAGATAGGAAAAGTGATTTCAGGATAGAGAAGAGAGGGCACAATGGAGAAAATAGTTCGGAGGTAAAGTAGTCAAGATTTGCAGATTGATTGACTACAAGAAAGGGTGAGTTAAAGTTATGGGTCTAGGATACCCCAGCTAGCCTTCACCTCAGTTGATATTGGAAATAGGTGGGAAATAGCCACGTTAGAAGGGAAGGTCATAAGTTCAGTGTCAGATGTGTTGATGGCTTGTCAGACATCTAGGAAGAGATGACTAGTAAGCACTTGCATATGTAAGTCTGAAGCACAAAGTTAGAGCTTGTAATAAAGATTTAGGAGTTGAGTGGAAACATCGGTGAGATAATTATCATTAAGTGTGTGTGTGTAATGTATTCTTACGTGCATGGATGTGTATGTATACTCAAGCACATGTAGTTTTGACCTTGAAATTTTTATTGTATGTCAGTTTGTTGATTATATTCTTAGATTGGTATGCTGAGCTATTATCCCATTGTCCATAGGAATGTCAATAAGAATAGATTTTTGGTTGGGCAAGGTGGCTCATGCCTGTAATCCCAGCCCTTTGGGAGGCTGAGGTGGGCGGATCACCTGAGGTCAGGAGTTTGAGACCAGCCTGGCTAACATGGAGAAACCCCGTCTCTACTTAAAATACAAAAATTAGTGAGGGGTAGTGGCACATGCCTGTAATCCTAGCTACTCTGGAGGCTGAGGTAGGAGAATTGCTTGAACCCAGGAGGCGGAGGTTGCAGTGGGTCAAGATCACGCCACTGCACGCTAGCCTGGGTGACAGAGTGTGACTCCATCTCAAACAAACAAACAAACAAACAAAGAATATATTTTCTTTTTGGTCTTGTTTACTTGTTGCAGGAGGCTAAGTAAACTTATTTTATTTTAGAAGCAAGAAAACAAAAAGAAATTTTACTTGACCTTGAATATCTTCTATATAGAAAAAAAGCAATTGGAAAATAAAGTTAAATAACTAACTGGATAATTCAAACCACCATAAAAATACACAGAAGTCTGAACAACCTAGAGGGGTTGTTTTTCACCAGTCTGCTCCTGTACATAATTCTGGAACCCTTTATTTAGTCTATATAGACTTCTAGCAATTGTGACTACCTGTTCTGAATCAGAAGCTCTGTGTTTAAGGATTTCACCCAAAACTTGCTGTTTATTTTGCTGGTTCAGCTATAAAATTGCTCAACACAGCTGGAGAGTCTTCCCTGGAAGCAGCATACCAGACGATTTATGAGATAATTAGGTACCTTTCTTGGTTTTTGTTTTTAGAATCGATTCAGAGTGATCCAAGCCATAGTTTGTGCTATCGTCCCTTCTCCCTCAGTTTTCTCTAAAGTCACCTTGATCTGATCCACTCAGAGATGCCAGAGAAATGCTCTTCCCTTTTGGAAATGACTAAATTGCGTAGACTATCATTTTATTGTTCTAGGTCTAGTAAGTGACCTATTAATGTGGCATAGGGGGGCCCTTGTGGGAAGGTGGTTTACTCCAACACATTTGCCTGGCGTGATAATTATTCAGGACATACCCACAAGTCACTCCTGAACATATTGTGCTGTTAGTCAGCCTTTTTCTCTTAATTTGCAACACAAGTCATCTGATTTTAATTACTGAATAAAACCTTCCCAAATAAGTTGTGATCTAGAATGGTTTTGTATTGTTATCTCTTATTCCTTGTTTTCAACTTTGCATACACTTAGAAAAGTTTAGGGCCGACTGATGGAATTTAGGATATATAAAAAGGAGCTTTTGAGTTATTCTGAAGTTCATGAGAAAAAGAACAGGTTACCATTTTAAAAATGTTTATATTGCATATAGTGTATATGCACCAAGTAATTTTGTTCCAGTATATATTACAGTCAAATGAAAGAATTTGAAATATTTCAGATTGTGAAAGTGCTAGGTCACAGTTAGCATTCTAGATTTATAAGAAGTAGATTCTTGTATTCTAGATTTATAAGATGTAGAATGAGGTATATCCTAACCGCATTATGTAAATTTTAAGAGAGTTTCAAATGTATTACTACATGTAATCTACCCCTTCTCACTTCCCCATAATGCTGTGAAGAGGTCATACATGTTCTGGTGACCAGGTTTTACAGATGAGGACACTAAAAGTCTGGGGTTTTGTGACTTGGTCAAGATCCCACTTAAGTAGCTGAAGTGGATTAGGATGTAAGAATGTTTGCTCTTAGAAAAGGGTTTCCCCCGTAAAATCATATTGGCTCTGAACTTTAAAAAAGAAAAAGAAAATAAACATTCTATAGCTCTTCTGGTTGATGAATGTCACTGTATCTATATCTGGGTCACTGTGATTGAGTTAGACTTGCTGTGATTGACATTTGCTGAGAGGACCACTGAGCTGGACCAAACACACTGCACAGAGAAATCTCTCACACTGTTCTGTTCCATGTCCGTTGGCAGGAATACGCTAGTTTAGAAAGGTAGTTTTTGCCTACAATCAAGCAGAATATCTTTTAAAAAGAGAAGGTAAGAAAAGGATTGAAAATTATTTTCTTTCCTGGATTCTTAGGAATATATATATATGTGTGTGTGTGTGTGTGTGTGTGTGTGTGTGTGTGTGTGTGTATTCATATTCTAGCATCCAGCCAAGAGTAAAATAGAGTATTTGAAAACATACCCCATGGCTACAGCTTAGGAAAGTGTAATTCCACTCCTTCCTTCCTCTCACCTCCCACACACGAAGATGTGTGTGGTGCACGCATGCACGCGCGCACACTCACACACACTCATTTTCTCAAATTAGTTAGCTGGCCTATTTCTGAGGTGTGACTCAGCGGAGACATTCTTGCAAGGAGTGACTTTTCCTTTTCCTCTGCCTCTGGAAGACATCAGAAGCCAGAAGAATTCAGAAGAAAAAGGCAGCTGACTAAACATGGGGTTGGAGCTTGGTGGATCTTACTATAAAACTTTCATACTCTGGGAAAGTGTACAGGCTTTTTTAGAGTCTGATATATTTGCAATTAACTACAATCTGCAAGGTGTTTAGAAACTTCAATTGACTAAACTGTTAATGTCACAAAACTAATCAATGATTATTCTTTTGCAGAATGAATTCTTAACTGAGGCTTTTCTTGGGTAACTTTATTGTGACATAATTTCAAACTCATAGGAAAAGTTATAAGAATGGTACTAGGAATTCCTAGAAATACTTAACCTAGATTCACCAATTGTTTACATTTTAGCCCGTAACCCTTCCCCTTCCTTTCCAGAGCACATGGAAACGTCCTCTCCCTTTATCCCTTAACATCAGAGCATATTTCTTAAGTACAGGGGCATTCTCTAAAATAAGCATAGTGCAGTCGTCAAAATCAAGAAATTTAACATTGGTACAATTATCTAATTCACAGTCTGTAATAAAATTTTATCAACTAACCTAACGATGTCTTTTTAAATGATTTTTTTCCCAGTCCAGTACCCAGTCTGGAATGGTGCATTGCATTTAGTGTCATGCCCTTTTAGACTCCTTTAAACTTTAAACTAAAAGAAGTCCCTTAGTCCTTCTTTGTCTTTCTAAAGTTAATGTTTTTGAAGAATGCAGGCCAGCTATTTTGTGAATGTCCCTCAGTTTTAGCTTGTCTGATTTTCCTCATGATTTAAAAATGCAAGTTAAGCTTTTTTGTTTGTTTGTTTTTTCTCTGTCAGGACTATTACAGAAGTGATGTGTCTCTCAGGAAATCACATTAGAGACACGTGGTGCTTGTTTGAACTCTTACTAGTGATGCTTCCTCTGATAGCTTGCTTAAGGTAGTGTCCAACGAAAGTCTCCATTGTAAAGTTACAATGTTTCTCTTTAGGTAACTTTCAGGGTGTTTTTTTGAAACCTTGCAAATATCCCTTCCTCCCCAAACTTTCACCCCCTTGTTTTGGCACCCACTGATGATTTTTTTAAAATCAAATTTTCCTTCAAATATCATTAGTAGACAATCTACTGGAAGGAAGAAATTTCCCTTGTCACCCATTTATTTATTCATTTAAAAAAATCAGAGTAAAAACTCAGAGATTGTTAATGTATTCAATGAGTTATAATCCTATTGTTTGTTTTGATGTTCCAATACTTGCATATTTGGCCAAAGGCAGTCAAATCCTTGACTGTAATAAATCCTTGAATCAAAATAAAATGCATGCTCTTCTCATGATCTCTGATATTTTCCTGATCTGGCCTCTGCTGACCTGATGTCCAACTTATCTCTGGCTCCAGTCCGTCTGGATCAGTGTTCTTTAGCCACAGGGGACACCTTTCAATTCTTCAACCACATCAGGTTCTTTTTCATCTTAGGGACTTTGCACTAATGGTTCCTTCTACTCGAACATATTTCCCTGAATCTCCACTTGCCTGGCTTTTTCTTATTATTTAGATCTTGGCAAACCAAGAGATTGTGACTACTCTATCTAATGTTGTTGCTTACTGCTTTTCCTAGTCATTCTTTGTCTCTTTCAGTGTTTTATTTTCTATAGAGCTATCATCACTCTCCTAAATTATTTATTTATTTGTGTCTCTCTTGTCTAACACTCTGTAAGCCATCTGGAATCTTATCTATACATGTAACCACCCAGTCGGTTCACCGTGCCCGCTGCCTAGACAGAGCCGATTTATCAAGATAGGGGGAATTGAAACGGAGAAAGAGTAATTCATACAGAGCCGGCTGTGCAGGACACCGGAATTTTGTTGTTACTCAACTTTGTCTCCCTGAGCATTTGGGGATCAGAGTTTTTAAGATAATTTGGCGGGTAGGGGCTTGGGAAGTGGGGAGTGCTGATTGGTCAAGTTGGAGATGGAATCATAGAGGGTCGAAGTGAGTTTTTCTTGCTGTTTTCTGTTCCTGGGTGGGATGGCAGAACTGGTTGAGCCAGATTACTGGTCTGGGTGGTGTCAGCTGATCCATCAAGGACAGAGTCTGCAAAATATCTCAAGCACTAATCTTAGGTTTTACAGTAGTAATGTTATCCCCATGAGGAATTTGAGGAGGTTGTGACTCTTGCAGCCAGAGGCTGCATGACCCCTAAACTGTAATTTCTAATCTTGTAGCTAATTTGTTAGTCCTGCAAAGGCAGACTGGTCCCCAGGGAAGAAGGAGGTCTTTTCAGGAAAGGCCTATTATCAATTTGGTTTCAGAGTCAAACCATGAACCGAATTCCTTCCCAAAATTAGTTCGGCCTGCGCTCAGGAATGAACAAATACAGCTTAAAGGTTAAAAGCAAGATGGAGTCGGTTAGGGCTGACGTTTTTCACTGTCATAATTTCCTCTGTTATAATTTTGCAAAGGCGGTTTCATACAGCAGCCAGAAAAATGTCTGCAAATGTGTGCATGCATGCATAGGTGCTTGTGTGTGCATGTGTGTGTGTGTGTGTGTGTGTGTGTGTGTGTGGAAGGAACTCAATTAATATTTCTTGGATGAATGGATAATGTAATAATTTAGCCTGATATTCTTTATGGTATGTCTTTCTTAGTTTTGAGAATCCTGAACGACAACATTTTTCCGTATACATATTATTAATGAATAGAAATTACCATTTCTTTACTTTTATACTTTTTACTTTGCTTGATTTTCTAATAAGCAAATATACAATATTCTCTTACTGTAATATGTTTACCTGTAAGAAGTGTATGCTTATTGATTTTTTGAGCAATTACTCAAAATAATATTTTCACCTTGAAATTATTAACATTTTAGTTTACACAAGCATATGCCTAGTTAGAGCCATAAAAAAACTGCTGCTGTCTCTTTTTAAGAGTGAGCTTTAATCTGGGACAAAGGTTACTTCACCTAGGAGATTACTCAGCACTGCCTTTACATGGAAATGAAACTGGGGGTTTTGTCCCTGATGTAACATAAATAACAAAGAATGTGCCATTAGGGGCAGGGACTGGGGACTCTGTAATAAACTCCACTCTGTGACAGAAGACAGCTGTTCACTTCCCAAAAGGGCAGTTAGACACAAGCTTTTAAGTTTGGCTCTCTGTTTATCTACTTGTTGCTCAATGGGTTTGGAGTGGAGAGAGTACTAGCTCATAATTGGATTTATTTTTGCTCCTCCACAGATTTTTAGTTATGGTACCAAAATAGCTGTTAGGCTGATGCAGAAGTAACTGTGGTTTTTGACAAATAAATATGTGAATGAAATATCTGAAGCAATCTGTCTCAGAATTTTTAAAAAATTTGTTAACCTAAAAATTCCAGGAAAACT
The DNA here is from genome assembly GCF_002776525.5 of Piliocolobus tephrosceles. NCBI lineage: Eukaryota > Metazoa > Chordata > Mammalia > Primates > Cercopithecidae > Piliocolobus > Piliocolobus tephrosceles. The sequence goes on from NC_045436.1 coordinate 90,387,691, forward strand.
TTTGACAAGTATTTGATAGTCTTCTAGATGGAACCTCATTTTTGGAAATGTAATAGTTATAATTGCATAGCTGATTTTTTTTTTCCTCCAGGAATAGAGACATAGGGGTTGTCAGAAGAAGCAGCATGCATTTTGTTTGTGTGTTTCTTTCGAAGGAGCATAGCGGCCACCGATCATGAACCGACAGATGCCAGGAAATCGTTTCCTTGTTTTGATGAGCCCAACAAAAAGGCAACTTACACAATATCTATCACCCATCCCAAAGAATATGAAGCACTTTCAAATATGCCAGTGGCGGTAAGTATTTTTTAAATGTTTTGTTTATGCAGAGAGTCTATTGACAACATTAGGCCAATTACCTGATTTTCTGTGAAAGAGAACCTATTGAATTCTAAAACTAAATGTGCGCTAATAGTTTATTTAGCCGAGTGAAATACGTTTTGGCAATCTTTTTCTTTGAGTCATAGAAGTCTGTAAGATATCACAGTCCGGTAAGAAAGGCACACTGGTGTTTCTATGCAAGAGACAATGCCGTAGACACATACATCTGCTTGGGCTCTGCTTAGCTGCCAGCATCCCTGAGTCGTGACAAATTGCAGTAATGGCAAGCTAATGGAATTACAGACTTGAAAATATTTGAGGGCTACTCACTATTTAGTTTTCAGGTGAATATAAACCCAGTTTTTGTTTTTGTTAAAAAAAAAAAAAGATAAAGCTACTATAAAAAAAAAAATCATCACTTGAACACTGGGTTGTGGAAGCAAGCTCCAGGGAACACTTTGCCCATAGACTCTTTTGGTGAATGGGAAGTGCTTGTTAAATGTCTGGAGAAAAAAAACAGGCTATAAAAAAAGATGAGTTCATGTCCTTTGCAAGGACATGGATGAAACTGGAAACCATCATTCTGAGCAAACTAACGCAGGAACAGAAAACCAAACACCGCATGGTCTCATTCATAAATGGGAGTTGAACAATAAGAACACATGGACACAGGGAGGGGAACATCAACACCAAGTCCTGTCAAGCGGTCGGGGTCTAGGGGAGCGATAGCACTGGGAGAAATACCTAATGTAGGTGATGGGTTGATGGGTGCAGCAAACCACCATGGCACGCGTATACCTATGTAACAAACCTGCATGTTCTGCACATGTATCCCAGAACTTAAAGTATAATAAATAAATAAATAAATAAATACAATTAAAAAAGAAAAAAGAAAAAATTTTTAAAAGGCTGATAATTTCTGCCTGCATAAATTATTCATTAACATAAAACACTTTTCTCTGTTACTGCATCTATCCCCATAATGGATAATGTTGTTACCTAGAGTTTCATTACCTCAAAGTTGAGGTTTACATACTTTATACATTTGACATGTAAAAGGGTCAGGCTCATCTTTAGGTATAATAATCAGAAGGACACTGGCCCCAAATTATGTCTCCCATCTTTTTGATCCACTATTTTAAATATTATCTTAAAATTCATCTTTTTAAATGATAAAATATTCCTTGAGAAAGCAACAACAAAATGAAGCAAATAAACACTTAAGAGGATTAAAATGTACTCTTAGCAGCCATCCATGCCTCAGTGAGCATTAATTACCAGTTTGTTTTCTTCTAAGGTTTGATTGGAGAAGAAAGAGGAAAGGATAAACTTAAAGTATGACACACCAATCTAGATGAAGTTGGGGGGGGAAATGGCAAATTCACCAACTTCTGCTTAAGATCTTCCCTTATGCCCTTTTCACTGTGCAGAGTTACACTTTACCTTCTACTAGATCCAAATAGTAGTCCTGGAAGAAGGAGAATATCTGGGTTCTTAGGAGATCAAAACTAACACTACTAGGTTTTTATGGTAGAGTAATGTAGCCTGGAGCCCCACCACGATTATACAAGGGCATGCACACACATGCTTGAAGTGTCAGCGGCACCCATTCTAGTCCAGCCTCCCTCACTTAATCTCTTTTTAAACCATCCCAAATAGAGTGGCTGCAGGAGATGTGGAAATGTTTAATAATGGAAGCAGGAGTTGGGCAAGTATTCATGGTTGAAGTGTTAGGATTGGTGATCGACAGTGAGGACAGCAGAGCTGGCATGGACAAAACAAGCCAGATAGGTCAATAGTTGTGTCAAGCAATAGAATCCTTCTCTCTGTCCATGGAGACCGAGGCACTGACTTCGGTGACGATACCTTTGGTCTTTGAAGTAGACAACCAAAGATGGAAAAGAGAAGCCAATGTTCCACTACACTGGCTTCCACTACAGGTACGGCAATTGCCCTCCTGCACAGTCGAATCGACAAATACCTGAGCACGAGCCTGTTTTTCATTAGGAGATTGCAGTACTCTCAAATATTAGGGTCAGCATGATGTGTTTAGTGTAGACAGATAAACTCCTATTCAACTGATAGTCCAGTCAACATTTTATTTCTCGCTGAAAAACCTAATATAGTGTGTAATTCAGTCAGTCTTTAACAGTTCTAAAAACAAAGTAAATTTTCCTATAGTCTCTTCCACAGGACCACAAACAATTAGACCACTAAGCTTTGACAAAGGACTTCTGACTAGAAAGCAAGGTTTGGGGCAATCGTTTGTTTGTCTTGCATATATATGATTGATATTTTGATAGCTAAAAGTTTATCTTTTTCTTTTCAATAGAAAGAAGAATCAGTGGATGATAAATGGAATCGAACAACTTTTGAAAAGTCTGTCCCTATGAGCACGTACCTGGTGTGCTTTGCTGTACATCAGTTTCACTCTGTAAAGAGAATATCAAATAGTGGAAAACCTGTGAGTCTCATTATATTTTAAAAATTTACCACCTATGCATTTGTAATTAATTTTCTACCTATTTTGAGTAGTTTTTTTTTTTTCAAACAACATGCCAGAAAAGCTCATTAGTCCCCAGGGTCTGTGAACTTGATAATACATAGAACAATATAGAAAAATGTAGGCTGAAAGGACACAGGTAAAAAATAAACCAACACAACTGACATAGATATTTATGGCCTTAAATTATTTCAAGAGAACATTTGCTATAAATCAAAAACTAGCTCCTAAGTTTACCGGCACAAATATGTTAACATGTTTGGGTATGCCCAATGTAAAAAAATGGTTGGATATATGTGTACCTCTCTCAGATTTAACTAGAGAGAGAGGAGGAAACCTGAGGTAAAGGAATATCCTTCAAATGACGAGGCACTGAGAAGTTTATGGCTCCATTCCTATATGTAATCAAAATGGGTAGCAGCAAAGTATCCAAAAGCATTTTTTAAAAGTATGATAAAATATAAATAAGCTTTTAAAAAAAATATCAAGACGACTAGTTCAATAGTTTTCTTTTTTTTTTTTTTTTTTGAGATGGAGTCTCGCTCTGTCACCCAGGCTGGAGTGCAGTGATGCGATCTCAGCTGACTGCAATCTCCACCTCCCGGGTTCAAGCGATTCTCTTGCCTCAGCCTCCTGAGTAGCTGGGACTACAGGCGCCCACCACCACGCCTGGCTAATTTTTGTATTTTTAGTAGAGACGGGGTTTCACCATATTAGTCAGCTTTGTCGCGAACTCCTGACCTCAGGTGATCCACCGGCCTTGGCCCCCTAAAGTGCTGAGATTACAGGCGTGAGCCACTGCGACCGGCCTAATCGTTTTCTTTTGAAGAACCACATACTTTTACCTAATTAATTTTTTTCATTTTGGAGGCCCCCATTTTGCTTATGTCCTGAACATATGTTCAGCTTGTCTATTAAGCCAGTTCCAGTTAATCCACCTCTGCGCCCTATAGTTTAAATATATAAAGCCTCACCATCTTTGTAATATAATTTTACAAGGAGGAAATCATCACTCCCATTTTAGAGATGAGAAAAATTGAAGTTTAATGAATTTAGGTTATTTATTGAAGATGACCGAGCTGGCAAGTGGTAGAGACTTAAATTCCAAACTCCTTCCAAATACTGTATCTTGTTTAGCTTTCTGAAGTGTGATATTCTGAAAATATCTTTACCTCTTCATCAGTCATTGGAGGAGAGAGGATGGGTTCCTCTATTTCCTGTGAAATTAACAAAGGGAAAATTTGCCTTTGCTTTGGTGTAGTAGGAGTTGATATTTAGATGTCCTCAACCTGGGTTGCCAGCATGCTGCCTATACTGTATCAAAATTACAGCGAGTGGGGGATGTCCACAGACCTTTTCAAAGGGGTCGCATATCATGAGGACTCATCCATATTCTAACTTTCCCTTGCCACATAGGTTGCTTTGATGCCAACTTCAGTCATGGTAAAGGGAACTACCAGTGGCTGACAGATAATATTAGGTATGAAAAGGAAATGGCTTCAGAAAGAGGAAGTTGTTTTTTCTAGATTGTGCTGAGTGCAGTCGATGGCATTCCTCTTGCTTAATATAGAGGTGAGAACATTAGTCAAGCTTGCTTTTTTCTTTCAGTCTCATAGCAAACATGCAATTTTCATCTGAAGCTGCTTTCTTCATCATTGACAATTCTATTGCATGGCTGTCTTTCATCATGTGCAGGTGTTTCCCACACCAAGTTTTAAAAATTATTATTACATTCTGGGCAAATTTTTCTATTTGAGGTAGAAATACCAAGAGGAAACAGAAAGGCTAAGCAATTGTACTAAAGATGACAGAGTCTCGTAGGTAAGAACAATACATTTAACCAATCAGCAGAGGACATAGTATTTGCAGTTATTTTCTAATAATGACAGTGAGCTTGAATTTCCAATATGACTCTATCACCAGGTCCTCTGACCAAGGACACTTACTTGTAATATTATACTAGCTAGGTAAATTGTTAGAGCCTGTACCAGTTAGTTAGCTGGGTTCTTAGGATGGGTTTTATATAAAGGATTTGAAGGGACATAATGAAAAACTACAGTTCTGCAAAAGATTTCAAAATGTCCTGTAGGTGGTAATTATTTCTTAAATAGTTTTTCTATGAAAACTGAAAGCCTAACATTTTGTCTTAAATAAGTGATGCGTTCCATCATTTGGAAGGGAAACAAACATAATACTGTTTTAATACATTACTTTCCAATCATCTATTTTATAAAAGATCAACAGAAGCCAAACTCCCTTTTAAAACTTCTCAGAGGCTCTGAGCCAGAAAAGTTCCAAGAAAATCAGATGTGCCGCTTTCCCCTTCTTCCAACCCTTCCATAGAAGATAGGCAGCCAGAGTTTCCCCTCCTGAAAAAACTGTGGGTCCGTTTCCTTTAAAAGTTGAACAGAACCTTATGGGAGAAATTTAAGGCATCTAGTGTGAATGCAAATGCTCCACGGTGAGTTCCTCCTATTTGGCATTTGGGAGGTTCGCCTCCTGGCTCCCTACCCACTCACTGTAAGTTGAAATCTAATAGTTGACACCCACCCAAGTACAAACTGCTCTGGTATGATTTCCTACTCCAGAGAGTTACAGAAAAACCAACCTACTTAAATCTATTGAAATGTAACACCAGAGGAAACTCACACCAGCCTCAGAGTCCTACATTCTTAGAACTTAACAGACAAGCTAAGAACAACCAGGTATATGAGGAAAACAAGTAACATAAAAGAATAACATCTAAGACAAATAGAAACACAGTGGGAGAAAATAGTGATAATTGGAAAAACAAAAGAGAATTCCAGAAAGTCATAACAAAATTAAACATGCATACACACAACCTTTAATTAATATATTCAAAAATTCAAGAATATGATTGTCATAAAATAAAAAGCAAAAAGTGATGAGGAAGCAATGAGAAATAGTAGTCAGAGTTTTAGAACATGATTTCCAAAGCATGACTTGGGTCTGATCCCCAGGAACCTGTTTCTGACCGATTCCTTCCAAAACTGGAGCTCAGTGTGCTTATAGCTCCCGATCCTTAGGTCTTGTTCCCATTTTTATATTTTATCACTAATTTCTGAGTATTAGGATTAGTAGGGTACATCAAAGCATCCCTTTACTGTACCACCTGGACCCAAAGTCATTTTATTACTTTTTTAGTAAAAAACAAAAATAAAAAATGAAGCCATGTAGCTGTTTTGTACACCATTATTAGGTGACTATTCTTATCCACTCTTCTTCTGGTACATTAACTACCTGCTATTCATAATCAGATTATACTATGCAATCTAAGAATCTATAATGCCCTGATTAAACTCTCTTGGGCATACTTGCCTCTCTGACAATAGTTCCTTTATATCAATAAACACAGAATCAATGCCTGTATTCTTAATTGTTTAGTTGGAGAGAGTATAGCCGACTTTAGAGTTGAACCATTCATTATGTTTAAAATATCCTTGTTGCTCATGAGAAAAATTAAACTGGTTTTGAAGGTAGCTCAGAAGTCTTTTCTCTCTTCATATTTTCCTTTTAAATTAATTGCATTGCATTTTGATTCAATTCTAAACAGAGTAACATGAAGAGTTACTAAGAATAGTTTAGCAACAATTGAGGCCAGCCACTGATGGAAGGATTTTTTACAACTCTGCAAGAAATCTGCTCCTGAGGCCTTCTTCAGGTTTAGTTGATTGATTAGGGTTTTACAGTAAATGAAATCACTGAATTTTGCCACAGAAAAATAAAAAAGTGGACACACCCTGAACTGTGCATAGTATGGAGAGATTATATGACTTTTTAGTTATGTGAACAAACTGTCTAGTTATTGTTTTTTTAAAAAAAACAAAACGTAATCCTATTGTTCCCGCAGGAGTCATCAGAGAGGAAAAAATATTCCCAATAAGCATGTCATGAACCTGAGAGTTCAGCACAAAGTTCCCCATTGGAATATATTGCAATTCATTTTCAAACCAAGAACAATGTACATTATAAATATATTTTTGAGTTTTTAAAATTATAGGTTTAATTCATGTACGTTATTGAAAATTGGGAAAACACAAAGTAAGAAAAAGAAATCACCCGTATTAGTATACATAAAATCATTTGAAGTTGCTAGGTTTGTGATGACGCCCTCTGAGGTACAGTTGGTCTACAGTAATTTTCCCACAATGCTTTAGCTTTGCATGAGTCTTTAAGGAATCAAATTCAGGACGAGTTAAATGACAATGGTGACTGGGCGCTGTGGCTCGTGCCTGTAATCCCTTCACTTTGGGAGGCTGGGGTGCTCAGATTATTTGAGGTCAGGAGTTTGAGAGCAGCCTGGCCAAAATGGCGAAACCCTGTCTCTACTAAAAATACAAAAATCAGCCGAGCGTGATGGCGCGTGCCTGTAATCTCAGCTACTCGGGAGGCTCAGGCAGGAGAATCGCTTGAACCCAGGAGGCAGAGGTTGCAGTGAACCGAGATGGCACCACTGCACTCCAGCCTGGGTGACAGAGCAAAACTGGGTCTCAAAAATATAAATAAGTAAATAAATAAAAAATAAATGGCATGAGTGATTCTGTTGTTGAGAAACAAAAATCTCAGGAGGCCTTGAATTTCTTTGGGCACATTTGGCATCTGTACTTTACAAAGAAGTATGTGCAAAAACAAGAAATTAGCTTGTCGGAGATTATTTCAACTCTAGTCAAGTTTTCCTTGGCTTTCCTGAACAGAAGAGGAAGTTGGGAAGAATTATTCACTAAGAGAATGCTGGTGTAAGATATTATCCATTTAATTAGGCTTATACTCTGACCATATTAATTCTTATATCTCAGTAGAAGGGATTATGTTGTACTTTCTTCCAAAAAGTCTTACCAGGTGATCGCTGAATAGTTGCATCTAGGATTTTATCTGTGAATGGGTTCTTCCTCCTGTCTGTGTCTTCTTACTTGCTTCCATTGTTTGGCTGGATTAGAAAGATTGGCTGAGGGCAGAGAGTATGTATATATATATGCCATGGATTTTTAAAAACAGCCTATCTTTATAACAGTTTTAGGTTTTGTGCCATAGACTTTGATTTATGTATTTCTCTTCATAGCAATAATCTTATTTTTTAAGTTCCATTGCTTTAATGCTCAGAGGTATATTTTTAAACTTCTTATTTTGAAATTTAGATTTACAGGGAGATGCAAAGACACAACAGAGTCTCCATGTAACCTTCCCTTAATGTTAATATCTTATATAACCATTTATCAAACATTCGTCAAATCTAAGAAATCAATATAATACAATACTATTAACTAAACAACAGTCTTTACTTGGATTTCACCCGTTTTTTCACTCATGTGCTTTTTCTGTTCCAAAATCCAATACATGATACGTCTACATTATACTTAGCAGTGTGTCTCCTTAATTCATTCTAATATATGACTTTTTTTCTTTTTTACGATCCTGACACTTTTTAAGAGTACTGTTCAGATATTTCGTAGAATGTTTCTCTGTTTGGGTTTGCGTGATGTTTCCTTAAGATTAGACTGAGGCTTTGGGTTTTGGAGAATACCACAGAGGTGAAGGGTCCTTTTCATCACATCCTATCAGGGGGTACATGACATGACTTATTCCTGGTGATGCTAACTTTGATCACTTGGTTGAGATGGTGTCTGCTAGGTTTCTCTGATGTAGTTTACTGGTTTTCTTTTTCATCTTCCGTTTATTAGAAGCAATCACTAAATGCAGTCCACACCCAAAGGTAAGAGAGTTAAGCTCCACTTCCTGGAGAGAGGAGTAACAAAGAATTTATGGATATACATTATGACCACCACAGTGATTAATAAATATTTAGGGAGTGATAATGAAAGGCTGTGTAAATGCCCTGTTTGTTCTTCAGTTTTTGACCACTTATTGTAGCATTCCGCAGTGGATGTCCACAACAACTGTTATTGTGGTGTTCTAAAGGTGCTCTTTCTGTTTTCCTCAGAATTATTTTTGACATGCGTTCATTTCATTATTTTAAAAAGTTATTTTGGCTGTGGCTTTGCTAAGTTTTCAGAATGAATTTGATTTCTAAAACATTTTAATTAGTGTTTTTTAAATTAATTTCTTTACTGGAAGGGTTATCTTTAAATTGAAGGTTATTAATCTTCCTTGAATGAATCTGTTTAATTTAGCAAGCCATGGAGGATTGCTAATGATTCTTATTTTTTATTTAAATTTACAAAAATATAAACAAAATAATAAAAATAATGTAAAATTTTATGGGGTAATTTAGATTTTTTAAATGTTCATTGTTTAATTTCTTAAAAACTATACTGCAGTAATAATCACTAAGCATCAGACAACTTAAATTTTAACTTAAATGGAAAGTAAGCAGCCAGTAAATGCTTTGTATAACCTAATGGCCATGCTGAGTTTCTTCTCAAACAAAACTTCATAGCAGCTGAGTTCTGAACATGTTTTGAACCAGCATAGCCACAGCAAAAAATAAAAGTGTTTTTTCACCAAACTTCAAGCCAAGGTTTTGCATATACATACTAATTTATCTATGAGGAAGGAGCAGACTAAAATTTAGACAGAGTATATCACATTAATAAAGCAAAACTTAAAAAGAAAAAAATTGATGTATCACTATTCCTTTCTACTAAGTACCTTCCTCTGCTAACTTTCCACCTACTGTTGGAAGAATATTTAAAAGAACATAAACTTTATAAAATTTAACACATTAATGGCATGTTCAGTAATGCCAGCTTTGCACCTTAAATATGCATTTATAGATTTAAAAACGATACAGATTTATTTTCTCTTTCTCATCCTGGCTACCTCAGTATTGACACTGAAACAGTTTCTTCAAACTAATTATTGCGTAAGTCTTTATTGAGCATCTACTCTGTGCACAGGAGGATGCTAAACCCTGAAGAGAGTGAAATACGCTGATATCTGTACTTTAATTGAGATGTGCAACAGATACAGTCACCACTGCCCTGTGCCACCCAAGTGTGTTTTCAGGTCTTTCTTGGTGTTACTAGCCCTGAGTGCCAAGGATCTCAGCTTGTGTTTTAGGGATCCTTTAAGCACGCTCGTCATTTAAAATGATATGCCTCTTTGAAGCAGCTCAGATGACACTTGCCAAAAAAACCTCAAGAGATAAATAGTGCTACTTCTGTGGGATGATCAGCAGTGAAAAGTCAGGCTGCTGTCAATAAGTAGAGTGACCATGTATTTTATCATCTATAAATATATATAACAAATAATAGAGGAGGTGTTATTAATTATGCTGGAACAAGAGGTATAAACAGGTAAGCAACAGATTTACATTCCAGGGACATTCCTGGGCAAACCTGAATGCATGGTCACCTCTATCAATAGAAAACACTCAATAGACAGGTACAGTAAGGATGTGGATCCAGGGCACCGCGGGGCTGCAGCACTCCCAGGTGGAACCCTGCAGGGCCCTGCCTGGCTTCTGACCCAGGTGACGGTGCAAGTGGTAACGGGCAGTCTGTTTAAGCTGATTCTGTTCTGTTCACACGGTCTTTCCAAGTTCAGTGTCCTCATCTCAGCGCCCTCACACTCTTTTAGGATCTGTTTCAGGTCTTGTCCCTTCAACTTTCCCTTACTTTCCTTGGCCCAGGTAAATTTTGTCTAGTTTTTTGAGACAGAGTAGCCTGGACATCTCTTTATTCTCTTTTCGATCTATTATTAGAGTGAAAAACCCTGTGGTTTGCTTTTTTCTGGCCTTCTGTTTTTATTGCTAAAAGTCTTTTGGAACCAGGCCCTTGCAATCCAAAATGTTTGGGCTTTTAAATTTGTTGTGTGGGCATCAAGAGCCTATTTTGAAAGTCAAAACCATAACATTTATTTTTTTCCCCTGCATTTTCATAATGTTTTTACTGGCAATGTGGTCGCCACAGTGTGAGTATCAATCACGTACAAGGAAGTACACACACAGAAAATTACAGAAGTTAATAAGTCAGTGTATTATCTCTAATGATACTAATACTTTTGATGGGACACATAGAACTATTACATGGCAAACATTGCTTATGCGTTATCTTATTTAATACTCGCAATAACCCTATGACATAAGTGCTGTTGTTATCTGTATTTTACAGCTAGGGAAAGTCAGGATTCAGTCCTCTAAGTAGAGAAAATAGGCAGCATGATATAGTGAAAACAAACTTTGTCCTGAACTCTAGCATCAGTCCTGTCTTAGACTTCATTTTTCTCATGTATACAATGAGGAAATTTATTTTCAAATCACCTTCGATCTCTAAAATTACAAATAGAGGTCTACAATCCTTATCCCAAACCCTCATAACCAGTTGTCTGTTGGAATTCAGAAGTTTTCAGATTTGTGAAAGGTAATGTAGTTTGAATACTATATGTTAATGATTAACTACAGTGGGATTTGGGGCAATGCTTTATAATCAGTGATACTTCTGCAGCAATTTTTTTAGTGAGAAAAATAAAGAGTTTTGAGAACTTCTCAACAGTTCAGGTCATATGATCTTGCCAAATTAGTTTGCTTAAACATATAAAAAGCTTTCGATTTTTAGAACTCATTGGATTTATTAGTGTGGATTAGGGGTTGTGGGAACTGGACCAGTGAAAGGATTGGGGTAATTATCAGTGATGCAACATAGTTTTTTTATTATTATTAATAATTCTGGATTCATAGAATTGATGTGTGGAGTAAAAGAAGTGTTGCGTGGAAAGTGCTTATCACATTCCTTGAAAAAATTTAAGTTCTCAGTAGTAAGACTAATAAGTAATTGTAGTACTCCTATCTCTGAGCTTTGTGCTTGGTTTTGGTTGCAGGGACGTAAATAATCACTGAAGATTAAGATGGTGCACAGCCGCATTCAATTGTTCAAGGAAAGTTGATCTAGTGCATCTAGTCATGATTGTCAAGTAAAGTCAAGTCTGGCAAAGGGACACTTAAAGGAAGTAATGGTAATCAACCAGGAATCAATTCTCATGGACTTAAGTTCTATCTCTCAAATGGTTTGAGACACTTGAATGAAAGGGATAACATTACGAACTCTAACAGCCTACATTACAGTAGGCTCCAATATGAAAGGGAAAAGCAACAGCTATGTTAAAGCAGATATATCAAAACTCCCAAAAGAATATCAGCTGAATAAGGCTGTAGAAAGCCCAAACTTTTTCCACTGATATTAGCTCCATAGATTCATGCTTTGAAAGATGACTAATGGTATCCAACAGTGGTATACCAGGTAATTTAATTTGCCTAGGGAAGTTACTCTCTTCAAAAAGTAAATATATACATAAAAGTTAGGTTCTTGAAGCCTTACAAACTTCATATTTATGTTTATATATAATGTTTACATATAAAGTGATAAAGTAGACATACAAACTTTATATTTAACCTTTAATAGGGTTCTTAAATTAAAAAAGAAATATATGACTCTTTAAAAAAATAAAGAAGGAAGAAAATACATGTATGCATCCCTCCTCACTCCATGTTATTTGAATATGGGTAGTCACACACTTAAAAAATCATCTCGGTAAACCAGGCACATAAACTAGAAAAATGCCAATTATTAAATAATGATGACAGGTCACGGGTAATTGACTGGACTTTATCATGGACAGAAGTGCTGGGGCTTAGCAGATGATAGGGGAGAGTCAGTCACCTCTGCCAAAGCCCAGAGAAAGGAGAAGGAGATGCAGATGGAGCATACATTAAAGGTAGGGTCAGAGAGCAGCAAGTGTGGTGAGGATGAGTGAAGGCATCAGCATAGGGGAGGATGCTTTTTAAAATCACCAAATCCAAACATCACAGATGTTCTGTTGTTACATGGATTACAGAAACCATGTTGGAGCTTTAAATGACAGAAAATGTTAGCGTGTTGGTAGACTCCTTAATATAAAAATGTTTGTGATATATGGTAGTTAAGACACAGTTATGCCTTGGCTACTTATGTTACAAAATTAATGGACTGTAGCTATATATTCTCTGATTGTTTGGCTCTGTTGATCAAAGTAGCAGTCATAGAATAAAATCTATGATCTGATTTTTTTTATGGTAACTTCCTGTAAAATATTTCTTTTTTAAAATTTTATTTTAGGTTTGGGGTATATGTGCATGTTTGCTATATAATAAATTGCATGTCATAGGGGTTTGGTGTACAGATTATTTCACTTCTTAGGTAATAAGCATAGTGCCCGATAGGTAGTTTTTCCATTCTCACCCTCCTCCCTCTCTACTTTCAAGTAGGCCCTGATATCTATTGCTTCCTTTTTTGTGTCTGTGAGTACTCAATGTTTAGGTCCCACTTATAAGTGAGAAGATGTGGTATTTGGTTCTCTGTTGCTATGCTAGTTCTCTTAGCTTTATCCATGCTGCTGCAAAGGACATGATCTCATTCTTTTTATGGCTGTGAAGTATTCCATGGTATATATATACCACATTTTATTTATATGTCTACTGTTGATGAAAATAGGTTGATTCCATCCATGTCTTTGCTACTGTGAATAGTGCTGTGATGAACATATGGAGGCCTGTGTTTTTATGGCAGAACAATTTATATTTCTTTGGTTGTATATCCTGTAAGAAGATGGCTGGATCATTTGGTAATTCTGCTTTAGTTCTTTGAGAAATTGCCAAACTGCTTTCCACAATGTATAAACTAATTTACATTCCCACCAACAGTGTATAAGTGTTCCCGTTTCATTACAAGTTTGCCAGCATGTTATTTTTTTGACCTTTTAACAATAGCCATTCTGACTGGGCAAGATAATATCTCATTGTGGTTTTGATTTGCAATTCTCTAATGATTAGTGATGTTGAGCATTTTTTCATATGCTTGTGGGCCATATATGAAAAGTGTCTTTTGAAAAGTGTCTGTTCACATCCTTTGCCCATTTTTTAATAGGGTTGTTTGTTTCCGCTTGCTGATTTGTTTAAGTTCTTTATAGATTCTGGATATTTTACCTTAGTTGGATGCATAGTTTGCAGATATTTTCTCTCATTCTGTAGGTTGTCTGTTTACTCTGTTGATAGTTATTTTTGCTGTGCAGAAGCTCTTTAGTTTAAGTCTATTTGCCTACTTATGGTTTTGTTGCAGTTTCTTTTGGCATCTTTGTCATGAAATCTTTGCCAGGTCCTATGTTTGGAATGGTATTTCTTAGGTTATCTTCCAGGGTTTTTATAATTTTAGGTTTTATACTTAAGTCTTTAAACTGTCTTGAGTTGACTTTTGTTTATGGTATAAGGAAGGGGTCTAGTTTCAGTCTTCTGCATATGGCTAGTCATTTATCCCAGCATCATTTATTGAATAGAGAGCCTTATCCCTATTGCTTCTTTTTGTCAACTTTGTTGAAGATCAGATGGTTGTACGTTTGTGGCATCATTTCTGGGCTCTCTATTCTGTGTCCTTGGTCTATGTGTGTATTTTTGTCTTAGTACCATGCTCTTTTGGTTACTGTAGGCTTGTAGTATAGTTTAAAGTCAGGTAACATGATTCCTCCAGCTTTTCCTTTTTGCTTAAAATTACCTTGGCTATTATATTTTTGGTGCCATATAGATTTTAAAACAGTTTTTTCTAATTGTGTCAAAACTATCTCTGGTTGTTCGATAGGAATAGCATTGAATCTGTAAATTGCTTCGGGCAGTATGGCCATTTTAACAATATTGATTCTTCTTATTCATGAAGTTTCTTTATTTTTGTCTGACTGAGTTAGTTTGGGGAGCCCGTTTTTGAGCTCTGAGATTATTTCTTCAGCTTGGCCTATTCTGCTGTTAATTATTGTGATTGCATTATGAAATTCTTGTAGTGTGTTTTTTAGCTCTGTCAGGTCACTTTGGTTCTTTCTTATAATGGTTATTTTGTCTTTCACTTCCTGTATTGTTATATTGTAATCCTTAGATTCCTTGGATTGGGTTTCAACTTTCTCCTGAATCTCAATGATCTTCCTTCCTATCCATATTCTGAATTCTACTGCTATCATTTCAGTCATTTCAGCCTGGTTAAGAACCCATGCTGTGGAACTAGTGTGGTTGTTTGGAGGAAAGAAGCCAGTCTGGCTTTCTGAGTTGCCAGAGATCCTGCACTAGTTCTTTCTCATCTGTGTGGGCTGACGTTCCCTCAACTGTGGTGGCGGATGTTCCCTCAACTGTGGTGTAATTTGAGTACAGTCAGTTGATTTCTTTCCTGGATGTTTTCAGAGGACCAAGTGTTTGTGCTGGGTCATTATTTGTGGCTGAATTCATGTCCTTGATTTCGCAGGGGTTTATGTTAGCAAAGTATTTTTGGTGTGAAGTTTAGGCTGTGATCCAGTAGATGGTGCTTAAGCGTAATGGCCAGGAGTTAGGCTCTTGCTCAGCCACATGGCTCCTCTGTATTTCCTCCTGATTGCAACTGTGCTCTCTCTCAGTGCTCTAAAACTGTAGGCTCCTCTCCCACTCAAGTGCTGGCTGCAGATTTCAGCTTGGTCCTCCTGGGCTGCTCACCACAACCTTGGAGCAAGTTCAGGCTTTATGCTACTTCTGCAGCTTGGAGGCAGCAGGGGAAGGGACCTTGGCAGTCGTTGTGGCAGAGGGCTTTTCACTGGTCTTTTGGAACTCCATCCCAGAGAAATGCAGAGCCACTACTAATTGGTGCAATCAGCCCAGGGTCAGGTGGTTGTATCATGGGCCCAAGTCAAAGGCCTGCCTGGTGATGAGCAGGGGTAACAGGGTGTTGTGGCTGGGACAAACTAGCTTCTTCTCCTTAAGAAGGGTGGCTGCAGCTTACTGGAGGGATGGTTAAAGCACTTGGTCTTTGATCCGTCCCTAGTTCAAGGGCAGCAAGGGCAGTACCATTGCAGCAGCTGTGGCAGAGGGGCTTTCAGTTGCCTCTGGGAAATCCACCCTAGAGAAATGCAGAACTACTGTTACTGGGAATGTTCAGCCAGGGGATGGGGCCACTGCACTGTCGGCCTGAGCTGAGGTCCCTGCTTAGTGAAGAGCTGAACCTGATTATGAAGGGTCATAGATCACAGATGATCTGCAGACTGACCAGGCTGCAAAGACAGAGCATATTTCTATGGACTTGAGTTTCTCAGAAACAAAAGAGGAAGGGACTGCTTTTATTTTGATTGAATTTACGTTAACCATCACTCTTCTTTAAACACATTGCCTTCCACTGTCACCAACAGAAATACAGAGAAAGAAAAATAAATTACATTGTCTCAGAAGCATACTGCTTAAAGGGAGTTCATTTACTGACATGGGAAATGAGAAAATATTAGCAGAGAGAACACGTTGAGTCTTTCTCCTTCCCATTGCTCCACCTATGGTGGGAGACCTCACCATGATCTTTCATCTTCTTTCACAATTCTCTTTCACTCCCCAAATATTATGTGCAGCACCAAAGCACTGAGTGTGTAGACAACAGTGGAGCGGGTCAAGAGGACTGCCCTTCCGGAAGTTTTTAATGGTAGAGAACAGACGTGATAGAAAATCTGAGAGTTTTGACACTCCAGTTAGTTCACAGAGGAAAAATTCTGAGACTCTTGGTTTATGACATGGCAATCCTGTATGAACGTGGTGACCTTTATTTTAGATGGTCAATTAATTCCCTTTACTCTGTTCAATGGCCAAAAACTGGAGACTTAGTTTCACTCAATTTCTTGGAAATTGCCTGTCATTGTTCACAAAGAGGACAGGAGGGTAATCCAAACAGTTTCACTTTTTGATTGCTTAACAACTATTAGAGAAAATGTATCATCGCCTCTGTAAGAAAAAAAAAAAAAAAACTTCTAAGAATATTGAGATGATTGAGTGAGTTGTGCCGTCTTGGGAGGTGAAGATGAACACATCTTTATTTATGCAAATAAAGCAAGAATGCCAATTACCCAGTGAATGTGAGAATAGTGAGCCAGCACTGGTAATTTAAGGGATGTTCTTTCAGAATGTGTTCTTTACATTAGTGCATTATTCCAGTGTTCTTTGCTTCTAGGAAAAGGTGGTTCAAGATGTGTGCCTAAATGAATGCCAAAACTAGCAATGCATTGGGAATAATAAAGAGAGTAGGCAATATTTTCTTTTTTTCTTGTTTAAATCCTGAGTCAGCTGTTCTAATTAGGTAAATGATCTTGAACTTACTAAATGATTGCATCTTTTGCTTTCTTTGAGGGTTTTGAATCAGGTTATAGGCTTAGCAGGTATATTTTATTTGAATTTCTCACAAACTTTTAGCAGACACTAGTTGTCTGAGGCACTGCTTCCTCTTTCACATATTGAGAAATGCCTAAACACCTGTGATATTCTTGTCCGGAGACCACATCTGCTTTCATAACACTATGTTGAAGAGGATTCTTGAAATTTTTTTATAAAGTCAGACATGCTTAGAATTGGGGACAAAAATCTGTACTTGGTTTGATTTATAAATTACGTCAAAAGGACACAAAGTAGTGACTTAGGGAACTGATGTAGCTTACCAAGATGACTTTCTCTCAGGAAAAGTTTGGATCATTATATTTTAGGCTCTGGAGCTGAATAGTTGGAATATCAGAACGGTTATTTTGAAATAACTAGATAGAATAGCACAAGTGGAAAACATGTATTCAGAGGTTCTTTAGATGAGAAAAATCCCATTAATTCAATTCCTCAAGGACAAATTACACAGAGAGAAAGAGACAGAGACAGAGAAAGAGAAAGAGCACGCAAGAGAGAAATTGATAGGTGAGTATATGGATGGATGAATAGATACATTCATAGATTTTAAGAAGATAATATATGTTCTAAGTAGAAAAAACTAATAACATTTTTCAAATGTCTGGGACATTGTGCCAACCGTTCTGTCTTACATTATTTCTAGTCATTAGAATCACTTAGTGAGTTGTGAAGTTTTATTAACATTTTACGTAAAATTCCTCCAGAGTCTCAGAGATGTGAATTGATTTATGAGACAACACAGCTAGTAGGAGGCAGAATTGGAATTCAAGTTAGACGTATTTGGCTCCAAAGTCCACTTTCTTTCAAGTATGTTATGCATCACAATTTTTGTGTTTTGTTGAATGAAGAATAATTTTCACTGAATTTTCTGTGTTTTGTTTAACAGCTTACAATTTATGTCCAGCCAGAACAAAAGCACACAGCCGAATATGCTGCAAACATAACTAAAAGTGTGTTTGATTATTTTGAAGAATACTTTGCTATGAATTATTCTCTTCCTAAATTAGGTGAGAATCATTTTAAAAATTTTCTTATTTTTAATATTGCCTTTGTTTTTATCTACGTTAACTCATTTCTTCTAATTATGTCACCATCAGTTAACAGTTATCCTTAAGTCCTTTTATTGTATGCCTACAATATCTTGGGCTCAAGTGAACCACCTGCCTTGGCCTCCCAAAGTACTAGGATTACAGGCATGGGCAACCATGCCCAGCCTGTACTCTGTTCTTATCTGATAAATATATAATCTTGTGTTTCCAAATAAAGATGAAAGTATGTGCACAAAATTGCAGAGCTTGGTAGTGATGGAGCCACAGATAGCAACCTAGATCAGTTTATTTCAAAATCAGCATTCATCCCAATACTTGCTCTGCCTCCCTGTCATCAGTGAGTTAAAAAATAATAGGGATAAATGATGTTGTAAGAGTCCCAAGTGCTTAGCGTCTTTCCATTGTTGTATAAGGCAAATTCTAGATTCCCCAGCAGTTTAATGAAATACTGGCGCTCCTTCCAGCAATAATTTTTCCTAATACAGAGGGAGGCATGCATTCTTATTAAAGCAAAAGTGGGGCTACAACCAAATTGGTGTGCATATGACATTTCTCTCAATAGTGGAAATGCTTTAATAATAAGCTCGAAAGCTTTAAATATAACACCCATATAGATGTTTGTAGGGATGAAATGAAGGCGGTAAAACAAATTAGCCAACAGTTGGCCTCCCTGTTTCTGTTTCTGCCTTTAGTTTAATAAATTATCAATGCAAACAAGAGGAATGCCAAATTCTTTGCATGGGAATGGCTGTGGCTCAGAGCAAGTTTGTAGATGCTGCATGTCTCTTCAATGGATACAGTTCTATTTTTTGATTGCTTAACAAATGTTAGAGAAGGAGCTGAAAAAAGAAACAAGTTTTCATCAAAATCAGAATATTGGGCAAGGTACAGTGGCTAACGCCTGTAATCCCAACATTTTGGGAGGCCCAGGCGGGCCGAGTCCAGAGGTTCAAGACCAGCCTGGCAACATGGTGAAACCCCATTGCTACAAAAAATACAAAAATTAGCCAGGTGTTTGTGGCACACACCTGTAGTCTCAGCTACTCAGGAGGCTGAGGTGGGAGGATCACTTGAGCCCAGGAGGTTGAGGCTGCAGTGAGCCATGATCGTGTCACTGCAGTCTGGGTGACAGAAAACCTTATCTCAATGTAAAAATATCAGAATAATATTTAATAAAATTTTGTGCACCTGAACTTAAAGATCCTTTGCCTTTTATCTCAGTTGTAACACCCAGGATAACCTGAGAAGTGGAAATCTCACAAATTTCTTACTCTCTTCTTCTCTCTTTCTTTCTTCTTCTCCCCAAATCCTTTATTCTGTTTTATGTGCATTTTTCCCCCCCTCAGAATTAATTATATCTTAGATTTCTAAGTGACTTCTGCATTTATTAGATTCCAAAGAGTTAAATATACAAGAATTAGTTAGTTATAATGCCAATACTGACCAAAAAAAAAAAAATGAAATTGCAAAAAATTCCTTTTGTTCAAGGATTAAGTGCAAACTGCACTCCACAACATTATGAAAAATACTGGCCCTTGGGGGAGATACTTCTCTACCTTTGAAATGACTGTCTCGTGATAAAATAACCAAACCTAAAAATGACCATAACATGAAAAGGAAACTACTATTGTAATCTTGACCTCTATTTAAGATACATCCCTCTTCATTCTTTTATAAAAAGCTTTAAGAATATTTTAACCAGAAAGGGCTTTCTCTTGTATGTTAAGTGAAAAATCAATTTATTTTCATTTCTGTGCCTCATTTAAATTATACGTAATAATAAAGAAATTACATTCTGTTCACCGCTCATTAACTGAGGAAGCTGTATTTTGGCCACTAATCAACTGAGCATTTTCTGTCTTGGAATTTAACATAGAACTGATCAACACTGCCTCCTCCTGTCAGATATTATGTGTAAGATTATAGAAACTCCCTATCCAACATTTTAGAACTGTAAGGGAATTTAGAGAGAATATAGTCAACTGCATGTTTCTCCAACCGATTTAATACATAAAAGCAGATGGTAAGCTATTAGATTGGTAGAGAATCAATTAAATTTCATAGAATTAGAGAAAAATGGAGTTTTATATTCTCGAATATTCTGTGTCTTTGGATGGAAAACTCTTATCTGTACACTTGGAAGCTCAGAACTTCTAAATACTAACTTGAAAACTTCTCTTTTTCCTCACAGCTTATCCCCTAAAACAGATGTAGCTAACAAAAATGAAATACAGAGAGAAACAAAAGACATAAAATTATAGAGGCATTGCCATTACTGTCCTTCTTTAAAACGAAAACGAAGCATTGATATCTGGAGCCAGCAGGGAATGCTCTGTGGAAATTCTGAGTGCATTAGGACTCAAATGTTTGCACACATGATTACAGTTCTTTACTCTAAGAAATTATTTTTAGCCTTTTACAAACATTCATCCAAATAACTTAATTTGGTAAGAAATGCTATGAACAAATGGAAAGAATGTATTTCTCACAGGACTCTTTCTTCTTCTATAGATAAAATTGCTATTCCAGATTTTGGCACTGGTGCTATGGAGAACTGGGGACTCATCACATACAGAGAAACGAACCTGCTTTACGACCCTGAGGAATCAGCCTCATCAAACCAACAGAGGGTGGCCACGGTGGTTGCCCATGAACTTGTGCATCAGGTATAGAATCTTATCACTGAATCAACTTGTTTTTTAAAAGTGGCTTAAGACCACAGGAATAATTCAAATTATTTATGACTTAGCAAATAAAAAATAGCCAACTCAGAAAAACTTGCATGAAAATCTTTCTTAGTACTAATAAACATTTAGCCGTAAAGAGACTTTGAAACACATTGTTTTGCCTTCAGGAAATACACACGAGGCCTTCGTTTAAATTTACATACCCCAGTAATAACTAAATAAAGGCAATAAACTAAGGACAATTTAATATAATTTAAATAATCAGAATAAAGGAGAAAATAAATGTTAAATACAATGCCTGCCACTTCTGTCACAGTGACAACATTGGCACGGACAAATAAATGTTTTGATATTTTCTAGGCCTCTCTACCATAACCATAAGAATGTAATTATCTCTTTATTGCTTATAATTTCAGTGGTTTGGAAATATTGTGACCATGGACTGGTGGGAAGACTTGTGGCTAAATGAAGGATTTGCTTCTTTCTTTGAGTTTCTGGGAGTAAACCATGCAGAAACAGACTGGCAAATGGTGAGTCCTAGACACATAAACTTGAAATCTCTCCTTTCCTCATGCAAAGCAGATAGAAGCCTTGGTACTATGATCATGGTCCCAAGTCAGATGGCAAGTACAGTGGTGAACGGGGAATTCCACTGTGAGGGATAGGGTGGAGCCAACCGACTTCCACTGAATCCACCTTGCCCAGAGCCTTTGCCCAGTCCCTACAAGGGCAGCTGATCATCCCAGTCTGGGGATATCCTTGACAGAGTCACTCAAAAACACATTATCAAGGGAGGAAAAAAAAAAAAAAAAAAAAAAAATAGGTGGCAAAGAAAATGTGAACTCTGTGTTCCAGAAAGTATTTATAGCACTAACTCTTTGAAAAAATGTCAGAGTCTTATTTGTGAATGATTTATCTTATTTCAGACAGATTGTGGAAATAGTGTGATGAAGAGATAATATAAACTTAGTAGTTAGATTGAAGTTCAAATCCTGAACACATCATTTCTTGGATGCATGGCAGGGAATATGACCTTGAACAAGTTACATAACATCTCTGAGTCCATTTTCTCCTTTATGAAATAGAACAGTATTTTCTATCTTGTAAGCTGAAAAGCTCCCAAATGCACATGTAATGACTATTAACATGTAGTGTGTCCCTCAGAGGCCTAGAATAGAAACTTTTGTGGACCCTAAAACTTTTTTTCAGAAAAGCTAGGTATATTTGTTATTTATATTTATATCACAGGAGTATTCTTATCTGATTGTATATATGAATGTACAAATATGTGGATGTGTCTAATTACCAGAGGTTTTGTACTATGTAAAATACCGCCCTCTACTGGACAGAATAAAAAAGTTAAATGCTTGAAGCCCTTACAGTTTCCCTAGCCTAATGTAAAAAGTGAAAAGGCTCATTTACAACAACTACTTCTTTAAAAATCTTATCTACATCTGGGATTTTTTCAACTATGGAACTATTGAAAGTTTGGAGTAGATAATTCTTTTTTTGTGGGGGACTTTCCTGTGCGTTGTATGATACTTAGCATCCCCGACTTCTATAATTGCCAGTAACCCGCTAGTTCCTATTGTGACAACCAAAAATGTCTCCACATATTTCCAGGCGTCCTGTGGGGAACAAAAATCTCCTCCAGTTGAAAACCACGCATCGACATGGAAAATTGCTGATTTTATAATTTATTGAAAATAAACTGTATAAATGGAAAATTACGTTGTCCTTTATTTTCTCCCTTACGGTGTCCTGAGGCCCTTATAGCAAACTGTTATAAGAAATTATAACATTTTAATATTGTCTAATATTCCAAGTTCTGTGTTTCAAAAGCAGTGGCTAAATTCCGGAAAAATTTGCTATGCACTTCTTAAATGAAATTTAATCACATGGTTCAACACAACAATTCATTCATTCCTTCATCTATTCATTCATTCCTTTTTCTTTTTCTTTATTTTTGAGATGGAGTCTCGCTCTGTCACCCAGGCTGGAATGCAGTGGAGCAATCTTGGGTCACTGCAACCTCCACCTCCTGGGTTCGAGCAATTCTCCTGCCTCAGCCTCCTGAGTAGCTGGGACTATAGGCCCTCACCACCACTCCTGGCTAATTTTTATATTTTTAGTAGAGATGGGGTTTTGCCATGTTGGCCAGGCTGCTCTTGAACTCCTTACCTCATGTGATCTGCCTGCCTCAGCCTCCCAAAATCCTGGGATTACGGGCTTGAGCCACCGAGCCCAGCCCATTCATTCATTCTTCATTCAGCAAACGGAGGAACCCAAAATGAATAACGAATAAAACACATTTCTTGCCCTTAAGGAGTTCTCAATTTAAGATCTTGTGGAGGGAAGGGTCAGATAAATAAAGATATTTTATAAGCGAGCTCAATAAATACCACAATCACGGACCCTCGTTTCACGGGTGAAAAATCGGAAGGCCAGGAAAGTGATGTAACTTTCCAACATCACAGAGATAGCTGGTAGCAACATCCCAAACCACACACACAGTTGCGAACTTCCTGACACCGAGGACAGGATCTTTCTACTCACCATACCTAAACTTCCTAGGTATACAAAAATCAAAATCCAAGTCAAAATTATCTTGATTGGCAGTCATCACTTGACAGCAGTACCTTTCCTGTTATAAATGAAACCTGCATAATTGGAAAATGTAAGCTAATATAGCATACTCTTCTTTTGGAAATGTTTTTAATTAAGTAGAGCCAATGAAATTTTTAAAGTTAGTAGTGATTTAGCAGAGTTAGATTTCACAATCTTACTGCTTAAGAATCAAAATAAATGTAGCAGCTAATGGGTTAGGTTCTCATTCTGTGCCAGGTACTATGCCAAGTACTAACCATGAATTTTATCACTGAATCCTGTGCACAGTTCCAAAAAGTAGAGGCCATCATTACTTCTATTTCATGGGTGAGGAAACTTGCTTAAACTTACATATCTAGAAAGCAGAAAGACTGAGCTTTGAACCAAGGAAGTCTGTCAGTACTGCTAGGCCTGTCAACCACTCTGTATTGCTGACAAAACCTAGGAGGGAAACAAGACGTGATTAGAACTAATGGATAAACTGCTAATATTTTCTTTCATTAATTATGAATTATCCAAATTCTGACAACAAGGTGATTTAAAAAAAACCCGAACATCAATATTTGGCAAATCGATATGCTACCTCACTTAATTCTAAGGCCAAATCTGTGGGGTCATGTCGTCATTCTCATTGCACAGATATAGAAATGGGGCTTGAAAAGTTTGGCACCTGTCCAAAAGTCATACAGAAGTAGCAGGAGCAGAATTCACAGAAGTTGATGTCTTCTTGGCCTGTCATCTGGGGGAAAAATTAAAAGGAATTATTAATAGAAGAAGGGAATGAAATCAATATCAACCAATCAGTGCAAAATATGATTAATTTGAAGATCTAATGTTTAAGTAACTTCAGTCATTTATATTTATTTTCCTCCAATTTTTCTTATATATGGTATTTTAATTTATAAACTAGTATAAAGAAAACACTATATTTCTTTGGCTCATTCTTTCATTTCAGCGTGACCAAATGTTACTTGAAGATGTGTTACCTGTACAAGAGGATGATTCTTTGATGTCTTCACATCCAGTTGTTGTGACTGTGACAACCCCTGATGAAATAACATCTGTTTTTGATGGCATATCCTATAGTAAGGTGGGGGAAATAGAACATTGTTTTGAACATCTTCCTGTTTAGTGATTTTTCTTTTAGTAGATGCCTAAAAATGGTAAGAAAGGTCACACTGTGTCAGTGAGCTTTGGAAAACGGTGTAGAACTTATTCTGAGTGCTGAATATTCAATAGTTCGTGCTTTTCAGTAGAATGTATTGCTGGTCATTGTCACAGGATTTTAAAAGAGATTTTTAAGAATTTCTCTTTACACATTTGTTTATAATTATTTTCATTCTGATAATTGAGTATTTAGACTTTAAACATCACAATTCAAATTGTTTTGTTTGATTTTTTAGAAGATAATGAATCTTTTTCTTCTATGTGGTCAACAAGAAATGCCATATATGTGCACAGTTTTTCTAGTAGAACCTTTTAGTGCCTGCAATAAACATTTAAATCCAACTCAGAGGGAAATACTTTTATTCCTTTTTAGAAGGTGTAAAAATGAATTTGTTAGCATATTGTAGGTGAGGTTTCCACTAACATTTTATGAAAAGTTGCTGAAAATCTATAACTCCAAGATTTATGTGACACATTCCGTCCCACTATATTTCATATAGTCTCTCCTTCAAACATATTCCATATCTGTACGTAACATAATTTAAATTTTTATTTTAGTCATTTTCTACCTCAGCTTCTCATGGTTTTCCCGCTACACTGAAGTGCTTAGAAGCTACTGCAAACTAATATATTTTGTTATCCTGAGTGATACCTAAAGTTTTATTTGAGTCAAAAATATTATAATTATTAAAATGAATACTTGAGTGAAAAAAACTTCTATGTATTAGCATTTGAAATTTTTAGCACCATATTTTTGACTTTCCCTCTCATATGATTCCCATGGTGTATGTTCAGCCTTCTTGTATTCATTTTTCTTTGACGTTATGAATGATTCCTTTTATCTTTATGTTAAAATGAAAATTTCAAAACCACTTATAGCCTATTCTAGTTATTCACATGGGAGAAGTTTAAATTTATTGAACCATTTTTCCCCTTAGTCCTCGATACTCCTCAGGTTTAAGATATCAAGTCCAAGATAAATAAATGTTTCTAGGCCTTTGGCTTTCTAAATAGCTATAAAATTAATTTAGAATGCTTAATAACTTACAGTAAAAATTACTAACTTAAGTGGGGGACAGTGTTTTTTTTTATTCAGTTACTTGAAAATTGATTTAAAATATTATAAATCGTGCATTTCAGTACTAACTGTATAACACATAAAAAGAAAGTACAGAGCCAAGGTGTTCATCTGATTCTTCAAATGAAAGAAAAGCAAATGAGATAGACCACTGAGAAGATAAAGATTGTATGCCTAAATTATGTATTCATGTATATTAAGCTGTTTGACCAGATAATTCCTTGACTATCTACTTCCCTCTGCTAAATCTAATTCTTATTTTCAAGTATGAAAATATATTTAGTAATTTGGCAGAATTTTACCCTGAAACTACTTTCCTCATTCATCACAGAATGTGATGTTTTAGACTATTTCTCTTTCATTAAGAAAGCCCCATCTGCTGGTTTATTTGGGGAAGTGCAATAATTATTTGAATCTGAAGTCCCTGACACAATTTCTCTTTACCTTTTAGTTATTTTAGAAGCATAGATACAGGGGCTGTGCCAAGTGGTATTTTCATCCTCAAATCATAGAGCCACATAATTTAGCAGAATCCTCTTGAGGAACTAATCTCACGAATATGATCATGAAATACTAGTTGCAAGAGTAATAACTGATAATTGTTCCTTATATAGCCTTTATTAGTTTCATTTGTCTTTTTTTCTCCATTGTAGGGAGCTTCCATTTTGAGAATGCTTGAAGACTGGATAAAACCAGAGAATTTTCAAAAAGGATGTCAGGTATGATTTATTACTTTTAGTGATATCAAAAAATAAACTACACTGATACGTGGCTGGTGATTGTTAAGATGTGTGTTTAATCAAGGATAATTTCCTTTTTATTCTCTTTACTGAGGCATAGATAATAAAGCAAAAGATAAAAAGATGACTTTACATCCAACTGAGTACCTGCATTGTATCTGTAATGATCATTTAGCAGAAGTCTCATGGAGAAGTTGAAACAAATTACTCAGTTATTTTTGAAACTCCTTACATGTGTATTAGTCAGCTTGGGCTGCCATAAGGAAATACCATAGACTGGGTGGCTTAAACAACAGAAATGCATTTTCTCGCAGTTATGGAGGCTGGAAAGTCCAAGATCAAAGTGCTGGCCGATTCAGTTTCCGGTGAAGCCTCTCTTTCGGGCTTGCAGATGGTAGACTTCCCACTGTGTCCTCACATAGCAGAGAGAAAGAGAGGGAGAGCGAGAGAGGGAGCACTCTGGTGTCTCTTACAAGGATACTGGCTCCATCATAAGGGTCCCAGCCTCATGATCTCATCTAAATGTGACACCTCCCAAAGGCTTCGTTTCTAAATACTATCACACTGGGGGTTAGGGCTTATGTGAATTTCAGGGAATACAATTCTTTCCATAGCAACATGATATAAACATTTAAATCTGTCTATAAAGGTCATCCCTTACACTGAGTATAAGACTTTTCCCTTATTATTAGATTAGAAAAGATCAATATTAGTATGCTTATTACAATGGAATCAATGAATAAAGAGGCTTCCTTTTGGTAACAGAAATGACAATAAACTTTCTGAAGCATTTCACACATCCTATTTAAGTGTATTGTTTATTCCAGCAGATGTTTCTGTTTCATTTTCGTTCTTCTAACAGACCCTAAGCCAACTGGCCCAGGTTTGTTTTTATTTTTAATTTTATCAAAGTAGCTACAATGTGTCCCTATAACTGCCGTCTCTGCAGGTTGGCCCCATTCCAGCCTAGAAATGAAGTTCTCTTCGTACTCTTTCCCTTCCACCTCCATCCTGCCTGCTGTGGTAACCCAGGTAGTCAGGCGCAGCAGTGCTCATGGTATCCAACCTAGAGAGCAGAAAACAGGTTGGAGAAATGCCCCCTGCTGGCTGCCGCAGAAAGTACTTCCTCTGTATGTGATTCTCCAGGAGAAGGTCACTGTTCCCATAGATTGCACTCCCATCAAGCCTTCTTATGTGGCATTTAGCCCTCTCTACACTACTCTAAAAGAAAATGGCCCCCTTCTACCCAATAGTGAAACACCTACGTGATTATTAAAGTAAGAAATAAAGTCAAGAGTTAGGAAATATTTGGGAAGTGTATCAGTATATTTTAACCCTTTGTCTATTAGCAAAATATTTTGTAGAGACATTAGGTGCAAAGAGAGAAGCTATGTACTTGTGCTTCTGCATACATGAGAACATCTTGTAACTTTTCCATAAGTTTCAAACTCAAATTTTATCATATCTTCCCTCATTGTAAGCATTATCATTATTATTATTGAGACAGAGTCTTACTCTGTCGCCAAGGCTGGAGTGCAGTGGCATGATCTTGGCTCATTGCAATCTCTGCCTCCCGGGTTCAAGCGATTCTCATGTCTCAGTCTCCTGAGTAGCTGGGATTACAGTCTCCTGAGTAGCCACACCCGGCTAATTTTTATATTTTTAGTAGAGACGGGGTGTCGCCATGTTGCCCAGGCTGGTCTTGAACCTGTGAGCTGAAGAGATCCGCCTGCTTTGGCCTCCCAAAGTGCTGGGATTACAGCCATGAGCCTCTGTGCCCAGCCCATTGTTAGCATCTTTAATCAGGAACTCTGTCTTCTATATCTTTACCTATACTGCAGGGCCTAGTTTAATTACACATATTAAGTTGTCCTGAAAATGTTTGTTAAACGAAAGAACGAGTGAATAGTCTATAATAAATTATGCGGAACATAGAAATAAAGAAAATTCATTTTCAAAAATTAAGTTAAAATTCGATTTGTATAGTTTTGATTTTAAATTAAATTGTAGTTAATAACATACTTTTGGCATCTTCAGAGCTGACTTCAAATTAAATAATCTTTCATATTGACTTTTATAGAGAAGTACCAAGAGTCTCTGAAAACGAATAGCTATCCTAATAATTCAGTAAAACCTCATATTTCCTTTAACCCAGTATCTATGTTAAAATTAATTTTAAAAACCAGTTTTGTCTAAAACTAATAATTCTCAAGTTAAAAGTCTTCCTTTAACTGTGATCACAGATGGTGTTAAAAACTGAACTAGGAAGAATAGATATTTATATTTCATACCATTATAGTGCTATGGAATGAATTTACACAAAACACCCAAACACTCTTTTCCTTCAATCTTCAAACACTAGCTAATATCTGAAAATAGTATATGATAGATATAGGCCACATCCAATAAGCAATCTGACCAACTGGAACATAGTTCCATAGTTCAGATAGTTCGAGCATCCCAACAATATCCTCCTTGAGTTGTCATCATCACTCTATGATTGTTGCCCTGAAATCCCACAGTCTGTGAATGGAAGTTCAAAGTATTTCCGTTACAAATACTAACTTTCTTCCCAAAGTGACTCTTTATTAGCTAACCTGGTGTGGAACTAAATCTGGGGGTGGCCAGTTGTCTATTCTCTTTCATGCTCATCACCTTGCCCCAAACTCAACCTCAAACGGCAAAATAAGCGCAGGATGGGGGGAATAAGAACAAAATTATCAACTGGAAAATCTTTAAGGCTATACTTGTACATAAAAGATGTGATCGAGAAGGGGGCATTCATAACAATACGTGGTCATGATATAGAAACAGAATACATTCTTCTTTTTTTTTTCTTCTAGTATCAGTAGTACTGTCGATAAGACAGGAGTGGGTCAGCTGGAAAATGTGTTTTTCCTTCTTGAAATACTAGTAACAGAAACATTGTTCGTTTCCTTTTGTGCTCACTGATTCCAATTAATAATGAACTATGACCTAGGTCATCATGTAATTTGGACTTGAATGACTACATGATTATTCAAGGTGAAGAGGGAAGTGTCTTAATATAGAATATTCAGAAGCACTAATCTAGACAATGTAAAATTAGTACCTGTTAATATGCTGATTACATAAATTTCCATTCAGCCTGTGGTTCATGAGAAGCAAGAAACTGCAATTTTAAAACCAGTAACAACAATAACAGTGATGAAAACCACACACACACTGATTCAGGGTTCAGAATTCTCCTCTCAGGCAAATCTCTTCACCTCTGAAGGCACCCAGGTAGTTAGGGGGAGCAGTTTCCTTCACCTCAAAATGTGGGAGCTCTATTAAAAATATTTAAAGTCCCCTCCAATTCCACGAATGCATGTTTCTAAGCTAAAGACATTGTAGTAGTCAAATAAACTCCTCTAAATTAATGTTAAAAGATACTATTCAATAGAAATTGTCATCAAAACACAGCTATGGTTATAATTATTACTATACAAGTATTCAATTATTATTATTTTAAAATATCAGACATTTGATTTACCAAATATTCAACTATTTTATTAAGATATGATGAATGATTTGTGCAACTCTGTAATGGATACCTGAAAGTGATTGCTGCTTCTCCCTTCCTTTGCCTGCCCTCTGGTGGTAGTGCCAAGAAGTGAATTAACCAAAAGAACAAATATGGAGGCAGCATTCCAAAGGGGCTTCATCCTCTTCCAGGCTTGGAGTTCTGCTAATACTGTTTTATCTTTATGCCTGAAAAGAAGAGGCATTTAGGAGGTAATGTGATTTAGGTACAGCACCTACTGAAAATTGTAGCAACTTAGAGTGAAAATGATATGTGCAAAGTTAACATTAAGAACACTGAAGATGGTTCCATTTCTATCAAAGACCTCCACTTTCAGTCAGGACAATTCTAGAAAGCAACGGAAGAGTGATACAGCAGGAACTTTGCAAAGTGTACTGGCAAACTCCAAGTGGCTCCCAGTTATGGGATTAGAAGACTGGGAATTTTTTTCTGGGGATAAATCACACTATCTTTGAAAACTCACATATAGAAAGAGGTTTTGTAAAGAAAATTGCCAAAAGAAACTTAAATCTAAAAGACTTGTACTTTAAAATATTTGAAGAGTGACGACTTATGCTTTACAGTGAATAATGTCCCCAATTCATCCACCACCACCACCACCACCATCATCATCATCGTTATTATTCAAAAGGTTGTATATTTATTTCCTTAGAGCAGAGATCAGCAAGCTACTGTCTTCAGGCCAAATCTGGCCCACCATCCATGTATTTTTTAAGGCCCATAAACTAAATATGGTTTCCACATTATTAAATGGTTGAAAAAAATCAAAAGAAGAAGAATATTTTATGATACATGAACATTGTATGGAATTCAAATATCACTGCAACAGCCATGCTCATTCATGTACATGTTGTCTATGGCTGGTTTTGTGCAATGGAGGCAGAATTGAGTAGTAGGGGTTCGGTTCATCTTATGAAAGGATGAGAAAAGCAAACATTGACTTCTAACATACTGATTATCTTTTACACACAGATGTACTTGGAAAAATACCAATTCAAGAATGCAAAAACTTCTGATTTTTGGGCAGCACTGGAAGAGGTAAGGAAGAGTATATATCACCAAATATTTCTTTGTCTGATTTACAAATGGCTTACCAATCATTTTCTACTCTAACTATTCTATCCTTTTATTTTCTTGTATTTGTTAATTAATTAGTCTCCATTTTGTTTTCAATCTTAGGCGAGTAGGCTCCCAGTGAAAGAAGTAATGGACACCTGGACCAGACAGATGGGTTATCCTGTGCTCAACGTGAATGGTGTCAAGAACATCACACAGAAACGGTTTCTGCTGGACTCAAGAGCTGACCCTTCTCAGCCCTCTTCAGATCTTGGGTAAGGCCCTATAATGCATTTGAAAAAAACACAGAAATTTGGCAGAAATATTGGCCATTTGTTTTATATCCTATTCTTGAGTACATGATGGATGACTGATACACAAGTATAAAGCCACAGTGCCTTTAGGGGAACAAGGGATTAAAAAATAGCCGAGTGATTTCCAGGTTTGAAATGGTGGGCAGAGCACATGCATCCATGTCCTGTTCTTTACAGATATTGAAGGGAGGAATGGAATCACCTAAAGAAATAAATCTACAGGAATAAAGAAAATAAAGGGAGGGGCCGTATGTGTCACAGAGTTCTGAAGAAGAAAAGCAGAAGGAAAAATACAGTCTGAGGAAAATACAATCAGATAATGATAAGGGAACTTCCCTATCCCTAGACAGGTTCTAGGTTCAGTGTCAGCATGAAGACTGAAGAGTAAGAGTGAGAAGTGAGGCTGAAAACAGGGCAATGAATTGATAGTCTAGTCTCAGGACAATTGTGCCAGTTGGACCACCCCTCACCCCTACTTTCTCTCCGCCACCTGCCATTTCTTTGTCTGCACAGAGCTCTCAGAAATCTGGCAATGGCCCCAGGCAAAAATACAGTGGGCTTGTTTCCTAAAGAAATTGACTAAAATAGTAGAGGAGAGCTAAGGATTTCCATTTGGTTGAGACTCTCAGACTAAAGCCTCCCTCATTATGTCATTTGCAGGATGGGTGGGCTGGAGCTGACAGCACCCCTCATACACACACACAGAGCTCCCAGTCAGACCTTCTGCTCAGCAGAGAAACTTATTTCAAAAATACAACTCCCTGCAGCCTGGGCAACATAACAAGAGCCCGTCTCTACAAAAAAATTTTAAAAAGGCACTGGAGTACGATAGTTCACGCCTGTAGTCCTAGCTAGTCCGAAGGCTGAGACCTGAAGATGACTGAGTCATCTCAAGTCAGGAGTTTGAGCCATGATCGCACCACTGCACTCCAGCCTAGGTGACAGACAAGAGCGCATCCCTAAAAATAATAAAATAAGATAAAATAAATAATAATTATATATATACACATTTATATATATATATATATATATAATCCCTTCTCGATAATAGAGTACACACCAGCCATCTGAATCAATTTAATTATTTCTTAAATATGAATGACAAAGATCACAAGATACGTGAAAACAATTTGGAAGGATAAAAGGTTAAAATTTCATGTGAAAAAACAAACAAACAAATCCTGACTTTATAAGATGCATAACTAAGGAAACAAAATAAATGTATGAGATATATTCAGAGATGAAGAACAATTACACCAGTGAACTAGGAGCAGAATGTCTTAGAAAGAACAAATTGAGAACACAAAATAACTCTGAAAGATTACATTTCTGATTCTCAAAAAAATTAATAGACCAACTAAAAATAAATTTGGCAAATCCTCCAAAAACATAGGGCAAACACACATAGAGCTGGCAAATATGAAAGAGAAGACAAATATGAAAAGTCTAGCACCCAACAGATAGCCGTTCTTTTTGTTTGTTTGGCTTTTTTTTTTTTTTTTTTTTTTTTTTTAAGACGGAGTCTCACTCTGTCACCCAGTCAGCCCACTGCAACCTCCGCCTCCTGGGTTCAAGCAATTCTCCTGCCTCAACCTCCCGAGTAGCTGGGATTACAGGTGCATGCCACCACACCCAGCTAATTTTTGTATTTTTAGTAAAGATGGAGTTTCACCATGTTAATCAGGCTGGTCTTAAACTCTTGACCTCAGGTGATCCACCCGGGTCGGCCTCCCAAAGTGCCGGGATTACAGGCATGAGCCACTGTGCCTGGACTAGATAGGATTCTTTTTCCCATTTCGCCCATGCCCAGTTGTTATTGACCCTCTTTCAATATTTGAATACTTTGTTTTAGTAGAGAGAATCTTTCACCCATTCCCACCCAGGTGTCCTATAATCTCCACTGCCTGATTGTCGCTGAAGAGACTCTTTGTCTTCTTTTTCTCTTTCTTAATGATTTCATTGACATAATTTTATAGTCACATATATAAATTATTGTAAGATCAATTATCCTGTAGCAATTAGAATAACACAAAAAGATGTTTTAGAAAGTCTTTAATAACTCTAAACTGATTCCTTTATAGTTATTGTTTTACGTTCTAGCAAATTAGATTGACCACCTCTAATACCACTAGAATGGATATTAAATCTAAAAATATGTCTCTTGTCAAACAAGCTTCCATTTGGAAAGTTTCACAGTAATTATTCTCTCTTACTATATGAGTCCACTGATTTGCTGAGTCTCAATTAATTGGCAGACGGAAGCAGGAAGTGGAGTAGGGTAAGGAGGGTCACAGAAGGCTTTATTTTCCAAGGATGTGGTATTTTAGGTGAGCAAATTGGTGTGGGGAAGCGACTGCTCCAGATGTTCAAAACAGAAACTATGGCCGGGTGTGGTGGCTCACGCCTGTAATCCCAGCACTTTGGGAGGCTGAGGTGGGTGGATCACTCGAGGTCAGGAGTTCGCGACCAGCCTGGCCGACCTGATGAAACCCTGTCTCTACTGAAAATACAAAAATTAGCCGGGCGTGGTAGCACACACCTGTAATTCCAGCTACTTGGGAGGCTGAGGCAGGAGACTCGCTTGAACCTGGGAGGCGGAGGTTGCAATGAACCGAGATCATGCCACTGCACTCCAGCCTGTGTGACAGAGTGAGAATCCGTCTCAAAAAAACAAAACAACCCCCTCACCCCGCAAAACAGAAACTATAACGTATGTGAAAGCCCCAAAGTCTTGTACACATGATTTACAACACTTATTGAACGTTGACCAAGTGACGGGTACTATTTTAAGCACTTCAGATGTATTTTGTTTTATAGTAAATGAGGAATTTGTGGCAAAAGTGATTAAGTAATTTGTTCAAGGTGACACAGTGTAAATAATGGAGCCTTGATGTGAACCCAGGCAGTCTGCTTCCAAGAAACGGGATAGCAGAGAGTGGGAAAGTGATGTGAGGTGAAGATGAAGAGGAAGGCAGGGACCAGGTATGCAGACCATGTTAAAGATTTTGGAAAATAGTGTGCAAATTTGAGGATTTTAAGGAGAGAATTGGCAGGATCACATTTAAATTTTTCAAAGTTCTCCTCTGGCTGCACTGTGGAGAATTGATCACAGACCCTGGGCAGTGGGGGAGGAGTGGAGTTAGAACAGTATTGCAATGAGCAGCCCACATGACAGTTGACAGAAATGATAGGCCTGGACTAGGTAAGAGTGGCTGTGGGCTGGAGGGCATGGTAGATGTTCCAAAGATTTTGTTGAGCTAAAATTCCTAATTAAAGAACAATGTGGAAGAAATTCAATCAGGTGAATCGGCAGAGAACAATCTCCTTTTAGAATATTGTTCTCATCTTGCACCATTGTGATCGTAGTCATATTTATTCACAAGAGAAAGATCTTTATAGTCTCATTTCATGATGAGTACTGTGTAAGGGGGGTAACAGAGCCTGTTTCCTGGATTACAGTTCAGGGGTTGGGGAAATAAGTCACACTACAGCACACTCAGGTGTTTCCAAAAATTAAAATTGCCGAAACACTTGACTTTCCAAGGTATCAGAGAATGATGAACTCTCACAATTATTAAATTAGCTGCTTCCAAGATGCCAGTTGACACCTGAACTGGAGAAGCCTTGAGAAAGCCATTGTACTCACCTCGTTGAGGCCCATCTTTGGCCTCTCTTCCTGGAAACCTCAGGCACCCAGCCTCACACACTAAGTGACATTCAGAGAAACTGGGAATCCTGCTATAATGCAAGTTCTGAAAATCAATAGGTCACACTACAACAAAGGAAATTTGACTACTTAGACCAATATGAGGTCCCTTCAGGGAGTGTCTGTATACTCCCTGAACTACAAAGGTAAGTGTACTCCTTACCTTTATTTTAGAAAGGAAAGATGAGATGATGATGGAGAAAACCTTTGTTTTTCACTTTTTCGTCTTCATGATACATGAATTGAAACATAGATCTGACTTGTTTTCAGGTGATAATTCAACTACAAAAATCATAGAATAATCTCTGTGATTGTTCTGTTAACAGCTATCAAGTGTTTCTTTTATAGTTACTGTTTTGTGTTCCAGCAAATTAGATTAACTATTTAATACTGCTGAAGCCTCTGGATATTAAAATTTAAAAAGCATTTCCCTCTAGAGAAATAAACTTACATTGGGAAAATTTCCCAGTAACTGTTACTTCCTCTCATATGTATCCATGTTAAGCCAAAGACAGTCAATAATTTAAACTAAGGAGTTTTGTTAATTAATGGGGTTGGATTTTTAAAAGCTGCTTGTTGGTTATGAATTTCTCTCCACACAAACCAAACAATTTTACTGCCAAGTGAACTAAATATATCATTAGGTATAAAATCACTTTTTGTAAAAATAAATTTTAAAATTTTATACACCAAGACTTAGAACGTAGAACTGTATTAACATTTATACTTTCTTTAATATTTGTCTTCAGTTTCCATCTTCAGATACATTTTCGTTTTATTTATATTCATAGTTGCATGATTTTTTGTGATGGCTTATCATAAATTTAATATGTTCATTCTATTTTTATTTTTTAAGAAGTCATATATGCATAGGAAAAGAAACTTAGAAAATAGGTTCTTCTCTGTTGAGTACATTTGTTAAAAATCAGTAGTAGCTTCTGAACAAATAAGAAAGAGACATTATAGCAAAAGGATTCTTCTTTATTTAAAAGAAGAATTTGATCATAATAAATGACTTCATGCACCCAAAAAGGAATTAGCTTTTTTTCCAACCCTAACTTCCATCTGCTTTCTGTTCAGATGTATTCTTGTTTGGTAGACAGTATGACCAGTTAAGTTGTACTGTGAGTTCAATGGTCTTCTCTAAATATTTTCTCACTGTTTAAATAATCCAAGATTAGGGAATTCTTACTGACTAGAACCTTTTTATAATTTAAATGGCTCACCCATGTATAAGTTATTGCTTTAACACCGTGTCCTCAACCATCTCTTAGAAATGAGCCAGTTTCACATCTCCATCCCGGGATGTCTCTCTCAGGAAAGCATATGTGCCTTTGATAGTCCACTCCGTGTAAACAGGCAGAGGGAATGGGAGCAAGTGTGTCACCTTGGTGCAATCAAAGTCAGTTTCCTTAGAGAAAATTAGAGTGGCCATATTTCATACTGCTAGAACTTCTTACATGGTTAGATAGTGAACTATGTCTATAAAAATGAATTCTGATACTCCTGAATTTTAGCCAATACAAAGAAAACTCAATCATTTCATTTATGTAATTTCTATTTCTTCACATTTTATACTCTCAAGTCTGTCATTTTACTCAGCTTAGATTATATTAGATTATGTGATTCTAAAACTATAAAATTGTATAGCTTCAACTTTCTATCATTTCTATCTTATGATACTCTTAAAGACCTCAGAGCAGTATTTTTGTACATGACCTTAGAATATCTTCTGCCCTTTGGAGGCATGGTGTAGTCCCAGAGACCATGTTTTAGAGAGGATAGTCAAAATAGGAAATCTTAACTGTGGGCCTAGGTCATCCAGACACTGCCTGCTCTGTTGTTTCAGTCTGATTGGTATTGGGGAAAGAAGAGGAAGCATAAAATGTTAGTTTACGTGGCAGCACCAATTCAGCAGAGCAGTGAAAGTGAGATATACAAGTAATATGTGGTGTTTCAGCAATGTTCTTTGTCGGTCTTCTGAGAAGCTGCAAGGGCTCTTAGTTTGATTTTCCTAGAAGCAGACCCTGAAATGATCACGTGCATGAAAATGACTTGTTAGGAAGTGTTTCCAGGAAAGATCAGTGGGGGAGCAGGCAGTGGATAGAAAAGGAAAGGAAGCCCAGCAAAGCTGCTGTATGAAGCAGGCCCTGAAGAGGGTAACTTTGACCCAGTCCTGCAGGAAAGTCCTGGAGCCAGTGCAGATCATACTTCAGAGTGCTCCTGATGGATGCGGCAGGAAACATTCTCACACCTGTCAGTCATTGCTAAGGGCCACATCCAGAAGGACGTAAATTCCCAGGAACTCTTAGCTTTCCTTGCTCAGGTAGCTGGAAAGCAGTCCTCTGTCAGAGAGACCCAGGTATTGATTGTTGGCAGAGGAAGCACACTGGCATCCAGGGTGTACAAAAATGACAAAGGGAGCTGGGCACAGTGGCTTATGCCTCTAATCCCAGCACTTTGGGAGGCCGAAGCAGGTGGATCACCTGAGGTCAGGGGTTTGAAACCAGCCTCGCCAACATAGTGAAACCCCATCTCTACTAAAAATGCAAAAAAAGTGGCTGGGTGTGGTGGCAGGTGCCTGTAATCCCAGCTACTTGGGAGGCTGAGGCAGGAGAATCACTTGAACCTGGTAGGCGGAGGTTGCAGTGAGCAGAGTCCAGGCCATTGCAACAAGAATGAAACTCCATCTCAAAAAAAAAAAAAAAAGAGAGAGAGAGAGAGAGAGAGAGAGAAAAGGGTCTAAGGAGATAAGGGGGAAGCACCAACATTGTCCACTATAAGGCCCAAGAAGCAATTTATGTGTTGGTTTTATGAAACATATAACCAAAAACATTCCACTGCAATAAAATGCTCCAAAGAAGTTGATTAAAAAAAAAAAAAAAAAACTCAATCCTGTAAAACACTTCAATAGTTATAAAACAAGGGATTACTTCTTTCAGGTATATAGCAAAAATATATTCTCCTTGAACGACATAAATTTTGTTATATCTTGAAAAGGTGAAATGTTAACCCTAATTCTCTGTTAGGAAATTGAATCTGTCAGATAAACCAACTTTGAGTTGAAACCTAAACCAGCCAATGATATGTAGATTCACCTTCTCTCCAGATCTGCATTTTCTGATATGAGATGATATAAGAACAAACCATCAAAAAAAATGAGATTTCAAGACAAAACTGTTAAGTATATATATCAAAATACAAAGTTAGCTCCCACATACCCACTCTGCACGAAAATATTAAGGAGCTAAAGAGAAACACTGAAAACTCCTGAAACGTGCTTACCTGATGATTCTTCCCTTGCGCACATCAGTTCTAGTTCTAAATAGGGGATATTTAGGGGAGAGTGTGAGAGGCTTTAGGGGATGATGGTGGTGGTAGAATTTCACCATACTTTTTTAAATGTGTTATTTTCTTTACAGAGTTTACTATTTGTCTTCTAATTTCTAAAAATGTTTTGTGTTCCTTGATGGAAATGGTAGCATATTAGACTGTGTGCAAGTATGTGTGTGAATGTTCAATATTATAATAAGATGTGCTATATTTGTGCAAGTTATGCAATATCTTTATTCTAAAATGCCAAAACATTTTATTGAAATAATCTTTTTCATGCTTAGCTATTTTTGATGCAATTTCTAAATTTTACAGATTTATAGAAATTGAAAACAGTTGTACAGCTTATCTTCATCCCTAAAATGTTGTATTAGCTACATTAATTGTATAGTATGGACTAGATAATCACTTAACAGAAAAATACACTTGTCTACTGCTTTTTAGTGATTTTTACTCTTGAAATTTTATCTTTTAGTAATAAAAGTTAAATTTTTCTTTTTTAAAAAATTTTAGTTATACATGGAACATTCCAGTTAAATGGACTGAAGATAATATAACAAGCAGTGTGTTATTTAATAGGTCAGAAAAAGAAGGTAAATATTATTAATTGATTTATTTCTTCTTTGAATTGATGTACCACATTAAACTAATATAAGTATAAAGATGCAACAGTAAAGCTGGAACTTTGTAAACTTCAGCTGAATGATCTCTTAAATAATTTATTGATGATTCCAAATCGTCATCTACAATGAGAACTGTTCTATCTTGAGATATTCTTTTCAATGATTTATCATGACTGACTGATTTATCATAAATACCCATAACCAAAGGAGAAGGGTCACATGCCCAGCCATTGGAAGATCAATGTGTAACCTTCCTTCCTTCCTTCCTTCTTTTCTTCCTTCCTTCCCTCCTTTTTGTTTTTTCTTTTTATCAGATAAATAAGCCATTGAATTTCTTAAACTGTTATATGACAAGCCTGAAGATTTTCTTTTAATGCTCCCATTAAATTAGACCATTTTTTGGAAACATATTTGTGTTCTATCTGCATTAATTTATTTTTTCCTTACTTGAAAAATGTTAGAGTTATATAAAAACAAGTAGACCTTATCACAATTCCAGACTGACGGAAAAAATAATAGATAAGGCAAGCTTTAGCAGCAATCTCAGAAGAATCGTTCTTTTTATATTTTTTCCATTATACTTGTTTTGGTGTTTCAAAACTATTTCTTTTCTAAGACAAACCAGACTTATCTTTGCCCCATTTCATGAGGACTTGATTTCAGAATAGCATTTGGTATGGACTTTCTCCTGGGTCTTCTTGAGGATAAAAGTAGATCACTCATTCTTTATTTACATATGCCTCATTGTTCCTGTAAAATATTTAAAAATATTAATGAGGTATGATTTCTCCTGGCCAATACATTTTTACTCTGTTTCCAGTAGATTGCCTTTAAAGAACACCTTTACTGAGATATAATTCATATATCATAAAATTCACCCATTTGAAGTGTACAATCCAGTGGTTTTTAGTATATTCACAGATGTTTAATCATCACCACAGTCAGTTTTAGAAACCCCATACCCTTTAAGCTATCATGCCTGCAGCCTCCCATACGTCCAGCCCTAGGCAACCACTAATGTATTCTCTACCTCTACAGATTTGTCTCTTCTGGTCATTTCACGTAAAGAAAAGTGTATATGCAGTATTTTGTGACTTTTCAATTAGCATAATGATTTCAAGGCTCATCCATGATATAGCATGTATCACTACTTCATTCCTTTTTATTGCCAAATCATATGCCATTATACGGATATACCACCATTTGTTTATCTGTTTTTCAGTTGATAGATATTTGGATCATTTCCACCTTTTCTCTGTTATGAATAATGCTGCTATAAACATTTGTGTATAGTTTTTCTGTGGATCCAGCATGTTTTTTCCACCTTTGGGCCTTTTAAGGAAATGTTTATTGTTAACTGTTTTTGTAATTTTTTACTATTACTACAAACTACCAGCTTTGTCATTGTAGAGGTGAAACTCCTTCTGAAGCCCTTCTGCACAGGGATTGCTATTACAGCAAACCGTTCTCTTGCTTATTTATGTTAATAATTATTGTAATATCGTGGTCAAAAAAATTCTAAATTTTTCCAGAATTCCCAGATCAATACCACTTTGTCTTCGTATTTTATGCTGTGTTTGAGTGC
Source organism: Piliocolobus tephrosceles (assembly GCF_002776525.5). NCBI lineage: Eukaryota > Metazoa > Chordata > Mammalia > Primates > Cercopithecidae > Piliocolobus > Piliocolobus tephrosceles. The sequence goes on from NC_045436.1 coordinate 90,428,186, forward strand.
CAGGCTCTATCTTTGTGGTCTTCTAACCATTTTCTTATTCATAAGGACATTTGCTGAAGGAAAAGGGAGAAGACAGGAAAAAAAAAAAAGACATTTTTAACAATGCGTAACACCACTGACAAAAGGCATAATAAGAAGGTTAGAATTCCACTGGAAGGTTTTCAGTGGATTTGGTTTAACTATTACTAAATATTTTCCCCATTGGTCACCATAGTTAATTGAGGATTGGAAGAATATCATGGCAGCTGTTTGATTTACTGTGTACAAGTTTGAAAGCGTGAATAATTCATCTACCCTAGTACAGTTCACCCAGCACTTTCATGGAATGAAGTTTCCATACAAGTGAATTTTCCAGATAACTAAAATTTACTCAAGTGCTTTGTAAAATGCATTTCAAGAGTTCACAATAGACATTGTTCTAATATGTGTTATGTACTTCTTAGAATATTTGGAATAATAAATTTCATCCTTAATTACTAAATTAATTCTTTCAAGCATGTATTGCTTACATGCCAAGAACAGAGAAACCATGGGTGTAGTGCTGGGGCAAAAAAAAAAAAAAAAAAAAAAAAAAAAAAGGGCAATCCTAACCCTTGCATAGTTGATTGTCTAGGGATGGGTTTGCAGGCAGATGTAATGCTGTGTCCTAAGTGCCTCTGTGGCAATGCAGATCACCAAAAGCACTCATAGAAGCATCAGCCCAGGTTTGCGGGTTCAGGAAGCATTCCTATAAAATGCTTAGAGTTCAGAGGCTAAAGACAGACTATAAATGGGTGATAGAATTGACTGAACGTAGAGGAGACGTGTGCTCTGGACAGAAGCATAACTGTGAAAGTGAAAGAGCAGGGAGTTCTCACACTCCTTCATATCCCTTTGTCAATACATTTCACACTGTTTTTTGTTCTAACTATTGACCTATATAGGTCTCCCTTCCCCACAGAATATTCTTTGAGGAAATGGAGCTTGTTTGTTATTGTTGTTGTTCTGGATCTACAGCAGGCATCTAATAATTGTTTATTGAATACATGAATGAATAACAAATACGTGAAGAGGCTGATAGTCATCATGTCTGGTCACTGAGCCAGAAGCAAACTAGAGGTCTTTTTCTACTTCAAAGTGCCTGCTCCATTTTTAGGCTGTGCAATAAGTTCCTGTTTCCTGTTTGAGGACATCTTCAGCTCTCAGCTTAGAGCACGGATGACGAACATGTCCTGAGTGTACTAAATGGGCAACCAGCTCATGTTACCAGTCCTACCTCCCTCCTCTTGGTTTCTTTGATGATTCATTAGTTAGAAATTTTTCAGGCAATAGTGGGACTCTCCCCAAGGTCTTTTATTTACATTTCTATTGTACGTGCTATTTTAGGCATTAAAACAACAACTAAACTCATAATTTCTAACAAAAGAAGAGAACCTCTATCACAAAACCTTTTCTGGCTACTCCAGTTACCCTGAATAATCTCTCCTGTCATCATCTCCTGTCATAAAATATAGCATATTTTATCCTGTCAGTTTCATCCATCCTTATTCCTAGTATTATTACTTTATATCTTAAACCAAATCATTTATTAAGCTTCATATGCTCTCTCTTTTCTTTCTTTCTTTCTTTCTTTCTTTCTTTCTTTCTTTCTTTCTTTCTTTCTTTCTTTCTTTCTTTCTTTCTTTCTTTCTTTCTTTCTCTCTCTCTCTCTTTCTTTCTCTCTCTCTCTCTCTTTCTTTCCTTTCTTCTCTCATTTTTTGACAGAGTTTTGCACTTGTTGCCCAGGCTGGAGTGCAGTGATACGATCTCAGCTCACTGCAACCTCTGCCCCCTGGGTTCAAGTGATTCTCCTGCTTCAACCTCCCATGTAAGTGGGATTACAGGTGCCCACCACCACGGCCGGCTAATTTTTTGTATTTTTAGTAGAGATGGGGTTTCACAGTTTTGGCCAGGCTGGTCTTGAACTCCAGACCTCAGGTGATCCATCTGCCTCAGTCTCCCAAAGTGCTGGGATTATAGGCATGAGCCACTGCACCTGGCCTCTCTTTTTTTTCTCAACTAAATTATAAGCTTCTTGATGACACAAACTACACATATTTCTTGTCTCCTGTCCACTCTATTATCAACAAGATGCTATGTACATTCTAAGAGTTCAGAAAGTCCTAGTTTAATGAAGGGTCGTTTGCCCCAGACAGTTGTACTTTTAGAGGTTAACTGCATGTATTTTAGTTATGTCTCTGTCTTTTAGTGTCAGCTGCTATTTTGGCTATTGTCAATGCATCTACATTTAGTAGCATACCACCTTTTCGCATTTAATTTACTGCTTTCTAACATTTAGAAGGATTGAAGGTTGTTATATCGTATCAGGTAACCAATCTTGCTAAAACATGGTATTTTAAAAGAGACATTTATAAGTGCATAGGATCTGGGCGAGGTCTAAAGTCTAGCAGGTGGTGTAGACTCTGTAATAGCTGTTTTCAAGACTCTTACTTCCAGATTTGAGGGTGTCCCCTGCATGGTTTGGACTATCCAGACTGTCCAGTTTCTATGATAGAAATAGATTTACTAAACATCTATGACAGTTATATATAAATATTTAATACCAAAATAATGATGGGCATATATTTTTGTATTTGATGACAAAGAGGGAAGCACTTTCTTCATTTTTTCAAGCTAAGCCTCATAGAATGCGCAAGCTTTGATTGGATAATTATGGGTTCAGTTTTGCTGGTTTAGAAACTCAGTTTATCAGTTCAGCCGTGGTCAACCAAGTCTTGGAAGATTTACTCATCTAAACCAAACATACAAGAGATTAAGAATGCTAATTTGTTAATTTACACAGTTAAAATATATTTGTTAGTGAATCCAAATACTCATGTCTCATACCTAATTAGGTATCTCTTTCCCGGAAGAAAGTTACTAAGTAAGAATTAAGGGGCCAAGTGTGGTGGCTCACCCCTGTAATCCCAACACTTTGTGAGGTCAAGGCAGGCGGATCACCTGAGGTCGGGAGTTCAAGACCAGCCTGACTAACATGGAGAAACACCGTCTCTACTAAAAAAAATACAAAATTAGCCAGGCATGGCGACACATGCCTGTAATCCCAGCTACTCGGGAGGCGGAGGCAGGAGAATGGCTTGAACCTGAGAGAAGAGGTTGCAGTGAGCTGAGATTGTGCCATTGCACTCCAGCCTGGGCAACAAGAGCAAAACTCTGTCTCAAAAAAAAAAAAAAAAAAGAATTAAGGGAGAGTTAAGGTAGATTAATTATTTTACAGAGGTCTTTAAATTGTGATAGTGTGATATATTGCATTAGCCAGGTGAGTCTAATTATTGCACTTTAGAGACAATCAATAGTGGCTTGGTGCAATAAAAGTTTCTTGTTCATGCAACAGTCTAAAGGAAATATTCCTGACTGTCATCTCTTCTAGGTGGCTCTCCACCAAATAATGACTTGAAAATCCTGTCTTCTTCTTTCTTATGGCTTTACCATCCCCTGCATCTTGAAATCCCTCACTGGATCTTTTGCATCTAGCCCAAAGACAGGGGAAGATAATGAAGGAATCAGGCCTCGAAGTGCATCTGTTACTTCTGCCCACATTTTATAGCCAGTTCTCAATCATGTCCTGCACGGAAGGCTAACAGAGTCCAGCTCTGTATCCAGGAAGAAAAAGGAACTGTGTGGTAAACAACTAACAGGCCTCTGTCACATACACTGTTTTCTGTAAGACCAGACCTGTCAAATAGCCTGAAACACATGTTCCAACTCAATTTGGCACCTGTTTCCCTGTGCACACTGGAGACACGTTGACAGATCTTCACTACCCAACTCTCCTTTGCAGTTATTTTTTTTCAACTACCAAAATTACTGCTAATTGTAATCTTTCCTCATGGTAATTGACTTGCATTTTTCCAGTTTCCTATTCCTTGCATATTACATATTAAAGCCACAGGCATACCTGAGAGATACTGCAGTTTTTGGTGCCAAGCCACTGCAATAAAGCAAATATCACAATTAAGTGAGTTACACAAGTGTTTTGGTTTCCCAGTGCATATACAAGTTATGTTTACACTATACTGCAGTCTACTAAGTGTGCAATTGCCTTATGTGTAAAAAAGTATATATGTTAACTAAAATAATTTATTCTTAAAAATACTAACAATCATCTGAGCCTTCAGCCAGTTGTAATCTTTTTTACTGACAGAGGGTCTTGCCTCAGTGTTGATGGCTGCTTGCTAATTAGGGTGGTGATTGCTAACGACTTGGGTGGCTGTGGCAATTTCTTAAAATAAGACAACACTGAAGTTTGCTGCATTAAGTGACCCTTCCTTTCACAAAAGGTTTCTTTGAAGCATGTGATGCTGTTTAACAGAATTTTACACACAGTAGAACTTCTCCCAAGCCCTCGTGCTGCTTTCTCAATTAAGTTTATGGAATATTTTTAATCCTTTGTTGTCAGTTCAAGATGCTCATAGCATCTTCACTAGGAGTAGATTCCATTTCAAGAAACCGCTTTTTTTGCTCACCCCAGAGAAGCAACTCCTCACCTATTCAAGTTTTATCATGAGATAGCAGCAATTCAGAGACATCTTCAGGGTTCACTTCTAATTCTAGCTCTCTTGCTATTTTCACCACATCTGCAGTTACGTCCTCCATATAGGTCTTGAACACCTCAAAGTCATTCATGACGGTTGCAATCAACTTCTTCCAAACTTCTGTTAATGTTGATATTTTGACCTCCTCTTATGAATCATGAATGTTCTTAATGGCTTCTAGAATGGTGAATGCTTTCCAGAAGGTTTCTAATGTACCTTGTCCAGATCCTTCAAAGGAATCACTATCTATGGTAGCTATTGCCTTACAAAATGTATTTCTTAAATAACAAGACTTGAAAGTCAAAGTCACTCCTTGATCTGTGGGCTTCAGAATAGATATTGTGTTAGCAGCTGTGAAAACATTAATCTGCTTATACATTTCCATAAGAGCTCATGGAGGACCAGGCACATTGTCAATAAGCAGTACTATTTTGAAAGGAAACTTTTTTGGTGAGCAGTAGGTCTCAACAATGGGCATAAAATATTCAGTAACCCATTCTATTAACAGATATGCTGTCATCTGGGCTTTGTTGTTCCATTTATAGAGCGCATGCAGAGGAGATTTAGCATGATTCTTAAGGGCCTTAAGATTTTTGGAATGGTAAATGAGTATTGGCTTTAATTTAAAGTTGCCAGCTGCATCCACCCCTAATGAGAGAGTCAACCTGTCCTTTGAAGCTTTAAAGCCAGGGATTGACTTCTCTCTAACTGTGAAAGTCCTTAATGGCATCTTCTTCTAATATAAAGCTATTTCATCTACACTGAAAATGTTTTTTAGTATAGCTGCCTTCAAAATGATCTTAGTTAGATCTTCTTATTAACTTGCTTTAACTTCTATATCAGCACTTGCTGCTTCACCTTGAACTTTTATGTTTGGAGAAAACTTCTTTCCTTAAACCTCAAGAACCAACCTTTGCTAGCTTCCAACTTTTCTGCTGTAGCTTCCTCACCTCTCTCAGGCTTCATAGAATTGAAGAGAGTTAGGGCATTTCTCTGAATTAGGCTTTGGATTAAGGGAATGTTGTAGTTAGTTTGACCATCTATCTGGAGAGCTAGAACTTTCTCCATATCAGCAATACAAATGTTTCTCTTTCTTATCATTCATGTGTTCACTGGAGTAGCACTTTTAATTTCCTTCAAGGACTTTTTCTTTATGTTTAGAACTTGGCTAACTGTGTGGAACAAGAGGCCTGGCTTTCAGCCTGTCTCAGCTTTTGACATACTTACCTCACTAAGCTTAATCATTTATATATTTTAATTTAAAGTGAGAGATGTTTAACTCTTACTTTCATCTGAACACTTGGGACCACTGAAGGGTTATTGATTGGCCTAATATTGACATGGTTGTGTCTAAAAGAATAGGGAGGCCCAAGCGCGGGGAGGAGAGAGAGAAAAAGAGAAAGAGAAAGAGAGACAGGGGAATGGTCAGCTGGCGGAGCAGTCAGAACACACACAACACTTACCGATTACGTTCTCACCTTATGTGGGTGTGGTTCATGGCTCCCCAAAACAATTACAATAGTAACATCAAAAATCTCTAGTCACAGATCACCCTAACAGATATTATAATAATGAAAATTTTGAAATATTGCAAGAATTTTCAAAATGTAACCTAGAGACATGAAGTGAGCACATGATGTTGGGAAAATGGCACTGATAGACTGACTTTGCTACAAACCTTCAATTTGTAAAAAATGCAGTATCTGCAAAGTGCAATAAAGTGACTTCTGTCTAGCGCAATAAAGTAAAGTATGCTTGCACACTTTTCTTTACAGGCAGATTCTCTAGGCCACTTGCTGAGATTTAGAATAGACCCTGTAATTATTACTAAAACAATCACTAACACTTTCTTGAATGGGTAATTTGTTGAAAGCATTACCACAAATGGATAACCGATCCATTTTATTATGGATCATGTTAGCTTTAGTTTCAGAAATTAAAGTTTTCTTCTATGACCCCAAAGTCTAATAATGCATTCTACTTGAAACTTTTAGGTCTTCAAGTATATTTTGCATGTCATTAGTTAAAAAGTACTACTCGTATCTTTCAGTTGTTTTTTGTTTTTTTAAATAAATTGAGATGGGGGTCTTGCTATGTTGACCAGGCTGGTCTCAAACTGGTCTCAAGCAGTCCTCCTATCTTGGCCTCCCAAAGTACTGGGATTACAGGTGTGAGTCACTGTGCCCAGTCTCAGTTGTTTTACTATCAAGTGATACACAAAATTTAATAAGAGGTAAACTCTGTAATTTTACATTGAAAAATAATTCACTTAAAGGATTAGTGCAACACAGCATTTATATCACCTAAGAAAAATGTTTTTTTCTCTAGGAATCTCAGGCTATCATAAACTGTCTACTTGTCTAAAATTTGTTACAATTATTTATAACAGATAGTAACATTAAAGAACTGTTACTTGTGCTCTGTTACTGAAATCTATCAGGATTGAAATTAAAGAGGCTCTGGATGAAATTTTGAAAAGGCAATGATCACTTTTCTCTATCATCTAGGCAAATAATAAAAGAAAAAAGTAAGAATTTTCTAGAAAGAGCTCCTACTCAGAAATAATTCATTCAATACTTTTTGGCATAGATAAAACTATTAAGAAACAGAATAAAACAATTTTTAAGTTGATACAGCATTATATATCCATTAAGCTTAGATTTCCAAATATATAAAATGAAATTGCAAGGTGTTTAAAATATAATTTCAAATGAAAAAGGATTACTAATAATAAAAAGCATAGGGTCCCATTATGTTTGTTGTGTGTTTGTGCGTGTGTGCATATAGATGATACACACACACATACAACAGGTAAAAACATGTTAACTGTGGTGGGTAATTTTTATATTCTTCTTTATACATTTTGCATTTTCCAAGTGCTCCATAAAGAATACATACTATTGTTATAATCAGAAAAAAAATAGTAAATGGAGTAACAGAAGGAAACATACAGTATATTAGTCCTGTATTTTAATCTTACTAGAGTATTTTAGTTCTACTCATTATGTAACTAAACAACTGACCAGTATTTTGCTGTTGACAAGTGTTCCAAAAGTAGCATGAACTTGGAAAGTCCTTAACTACTGACTTCCTGGATCTCAGCTTCCTCATCTATAAAGTGAGAAAAATCACAGTAACTCTAGACAGGCTTAACTAGGTACATATAAAGCACACTAAAATATGGCAGTATTTAGATGGATTGCCAGGAACTTCTCAATGTTATTTATATTTGCTTCGCTATTTATAGAACTGGCAGCATATCCCCTTTCATTATAACGGGGATAGCTACCATCTGTTGGATACGTAACACATAACTATGTGACCAACACTTTACCTATGTTATCTTATTTAATCTTCACAACAGCCCTGTGAGGGATTTTTGTCCCTGTCTTCCTTGGGGTGAAGTGGGACACAGAGGGGTCAAGTGATCTGGCCAAGGTCACACAGCTAGTAAGTCACAGAGCAAGGATTTTATCCTAGGTCTGTCAGACTCAAAAGTTCACGCTCTTTCTCCTGTAACATATGGCTTTATGCTTAGCAAGCAGCTCTCCTTCTGATACAAACATTCAAAGTGTATAGATGCCAAAAGATTGGCTTCCTTTCAACAACTTGTCCATGGGAGGATGACGAAGAAAGAGAAATTCTACATGAGTGAGGTAAGGGTTTATAATTTATCAAATACCTACTCCAAAAGTTCCTAAAGAAACTTATTGTCTTGTTGGAGAGCTTATTCATATATTATGAAAAACTACTGTGTCCTGGATATCTTCCAGACCTTGCAAACACTTCCAAAATTTAAATCATATTTCCTCCCAAACTGACTCACCTTCCTCTATTCTCTACTGGCAAAACCATTATTCATCCAGTTGTACAATCCATTTTCCCCTCCTCTGACTGTCCACATCAAGTCAGAAAAAGGATTTCGTTGATTTTATCTGTGATATGTCTCTTGAATAAATCAACTTCTTTCTAGTTTCATCATCTCCACATTAGTGTAAGCCCTCATCCTCTATTGCCCTACATGACTACAGTAGACTCTAAATTAGTCTTCTTGTCTCTAGAATCGCCTCCAAAATATCTCCCATACCACTATTGAAATTAGCTTTTCAGAAAATAGCCTTGAGCATGCTACTTTTCTGCTTAAAACTCTTCTCTTCTCGTAAGATGGATTCTGAACATGGCATGTGACTCTTCATACTGGAGGCCTGACTTTTATTTCCAGCATCACCTCCTATTTTCCAATATCACAACCTACATTGTTGGTACCTTAAAATATTTGAAACTTCTCAACTATACTGTTGAGAATAATTATAGCATTATTTAAATTGTATATTGTCCATGTAAACAAAAGAGTGTATGATGTATGAATTGAAAAGTATAGGAGTAATGCTAACAAACATGGTTATATCAAAGCATAGCTATTATTTTAAGTATTACCTAAAACATAAGTCTCTGCTCCTTCAGCATTGGGCTTCTAAAATCTGTACAACAGAGCCTGACATATAATGGATATTGTTTTAGAAAGAATGCTAATTTGATGAATCCGTTGATGGAAAAGTATTGTTGTAACCAACTGAAATAGGCAGTAGACGGCTTTACAAAGATAGATAAATTGGAAAAACAGGTATGAAGTCGATTACAAAATCAAGAGTGTTTCATTCAGATCTCAATTCTATTGCAGGTCTTCTTGATACAGTAACATTTTTAAAGTGTTGCTGATTATCAATGTATTATCCTGTTTAGCAATAGCCATTTCCATCAACTTCAATATTGATTTTTAATAACCAAGGTATTATTTTGAGTGTTTACATTTTTATCCCCTCCCCAGGCTGCCCCAGTGAATATTCTTTATATAATTAGTCCTTTATGATTAGGGATCTATGGTCTACCCCTGAAGGCATGGACTTCTCTGTCTTGAGGCATTGTTTTCTTATATTCATGGATTGACCAGCACAAAATTATTTCACCCATTTGGCAAACTTCTGCCAGTAAAAACTATCCATCATAAATTACAGTATAGTTATTTATATTACTTATTTCTTTTTTAGCTCTCTCATTATAGTGACATTCTAAAGTTAGGCAACTAATTAAAAATTAGGCTTTGGGTTTTGGATCCAAATCAAACCAGCCTCCTTGAGCTAATATTTCTTTTATTTTCTTTTTGCCCTCTGGGTCTAATTTCCCTGTGTTTACAGTGCATGCAAACATGTTGCTCATTAGTGTTTATTTACTACCACAGGAATCACTTTGAACTCTTCTAATCCTAGTGGAAATGCTTTTCTCAAAATAAACCCAGATCATATTGGGTTTTATCGTGTAAATTATGAAGTAGCAACTTGGGACTTGATAGCTGCAGAGCTCTCCTTGAACCACAAGGTAAGAGACAGCAATGGTTGGAAACTGTTTTATTTTTGTTCTAAGAACAGCATCTTAATGATACTAATTTTTTTCAACATGCTTTGCCTTAAGAATTGTGTTTTTTATCTCTCTTTCTCCCTCTTCCCAGACATTTTCTTCAGCAGATCGTGCAAGTCTTATTGATGATGCTTTTGCCTTGGCAAGGTGCGTTTCAGAATGAGACTAAATTACCTAAAATACTGTGGGTTTTGTCATAAATCTTTTAAAAATGAATTAAATATTGCAGTATTAATCAATTTTAGCTTAAAACATCCAAAGCCACTATTTAAAACATTATTGTTTTCCTTAACTCTCTTTTCAAAAGTTCACATGAGCCTAATAGTCAAAATACTGACATTAGTCCTTACGGTATACACAAAATCTTACCTAACCTATTGACTTTGAGTATGGTTTGTCTGTATCAGGATCCTTGAGCTAATTAGGAGTGACATTTGCAAATGATCGAAAGTGTACCTTCATAATTTGATTTAATAAAAAGACAAACAACGTGTTTTGTTAATTCAGTTCTGTGAGCCTAAGCCCCGTGTAAGATTTTATGGTTGGAATTGTCAAATCTTATTCAGGTCACTGGGGTAAGAAGAATGAGCTATGGTGCTTTAGAACTGATCAGAATTAGGGGACAATTTGGAAAATTTGACTCTTTTTCTCATAGTCTGAAGGTAATCTGCTCTTTAGAAAAAGTGTAGATTGGGGGAACTAAGTAGTATCCATGGTACCTCTAATTTTTTTTTTTTAATTCATGTAGTCTAACACCAGTAATTTAACAAGCATTTATTGAGTTCCTGGCACTTTGCAGAAGCTGGGGACACAGCCAGTTTTATTTCTCTGGCTTTGCAGTGACCTCATTCTAGATATAAGCAATGTACTAAGAATGAGAAGCCACTTCCCTCAGTAACCTCCCATGGCCTCTTTCTCTGGATTGGGTATCCTTCTTAAGGGACCCTATATTTCCTCATAATACTTTACTGTTATTGTTTAATAATTGTGCATTTCACCCATCAAACTGAAGGTTCATGAGGGTAGGCACCCAAACCCAGCTCCTGACTGTATGTGGCCAATAGTAGTTGAAAATAAATACTGACTAAATAGAGAGCTGGAAGAATAGTATAGTAGTACTAAAGGCATGGGGAAACTATTTTACATAGAGTTCCTAGATAGTATATTGAAAGTCAGAAAACCTTGACATATTTCAGGGAAGGAATTATGGGGTTTGAAAACAGGCTCTTGAACCCCATTAAAATCCTGGTTCCATATAGCCTTAAGTGAGTCTCTTAACCTCTCTCTGGCTCAATTTTCTTATCACCAAAGTAGAGATGACCTTATAAGACTTCTGTGAGGAATAAATGAGATAATGGACATAAAACACTTAAAAGATTATCTGGCATGTAGAAACTCAATACATTGTATTACATGACCAAAATACATCCACCATTAATTAGTAGTGAAGATGCATTTAGAAAAGCCCTTCTGAATTTGTAATCTATACTCATTTTGTAGCTAATAGACAATATGATGTTCTAGTGAATCTCCAAGTTTAACCTCCTGGATATGTAATAGATTATTTTCACTATATTACAGTATACCACTCACTCATTTAATAAATAAACATTGAGGACCTATTATGTGCCAGGCACTGTGTAGAATAGAATCTGGGAAATTAAATGATGAAATAAGATGACCAATAAGTATTTTAAAACAGAATCATCTAGTTTTTATTTTTAAATTGTCCTGTTCCAAAGCTCAGCTTTTTCACTGTTAGAAATTACAAAGAACTGTACTATCTCTACAGTTTAATTTGCATCACAATGTAGGAGGTCCTTTCTATTCCAAGATGAAGTGAAAGCCTCTTGAACAGCTCTCTCTGAGGAACTGAGTGTCAAGCAAATAACTTACACTACTGAAATACTTTCTCACGTTTGCTCAGCTCCTTGGCCACAGCCCCATAAAATTGTGAAGAGCTGTGGAGAGGAAGAAAATGAAACAAATTTGAAATTCAAAACATATGTAGGATCACACAAGAGAGCTAGAAAATACCTGCGCTATCACCTGGCTCAGTGATGTTCTGCAGCACATGAGGAAAATGGGACTCAGAGAGAAACAGATTCAACCAGCATTGGTTAGAGCCAAGAGGACAGCTTCAAAGACTACTTATGCTAAGACCACCATGAAACTTTGGTAGAGGGGGTAGAAGAGAGAAGAAATGTGTAGTTAAATAGGTGAGCAACTGTGGCAGGATTAGAATTTACACAAGTCTACTGAGGTATTCAAAGGAATGTAGTAACCACTATATTTAATAATCAGAACTAAATGATACCTCTGAAAATAAATGTATTTTTCATTCCCCTATCTCTTCCAACTTGATCTGAAGAGGTAGTACTCTTACTGCCCTGACTGGGCATATGACTCTTTTGGTCAAGGAAAGAAATTTACCCATCACCACTAGTTCATCGAAACCCTCTCAATTCCATAATTTGCTCAGTCAAGTAAAATCATCAAAGCTTTCTACTTCATTTAAAACTTCTCCCTGCTCCCACCTTAGGCCAGGTTCAGGCCAGTCACCTGCAATGAGAATGGGGTGATTGATTTCCTCTTCGTTTCTCTGCTTGGAACTTCTGCGTCTCCCCAGTCACCGTGCTGCCTCTGGTTTCTCCAAAGTTAAGGCAAAGAGAACAGGGAGGGAGAGTAGGTGAGAGGGAGAAAAATCCTGATGTGCTGCCTACTTTTGGTCCTCTCTGAACTTTGTTGATGTTTAATGCTGATTCTTTTCCTTGTGTTGTGTTTTTATGGGATTTTTGTCACCCATATTTATTCCATTGAGAAGGATCTTTCTCCTGCAGTTTCCTTCAGGTGGGCAGGTGGAAACGTCTGAGCCATTTCCGATCCATAGGAAGTTGTCATGTATGCTTTGCCCTGACCAATATGTGGAAGACCAGGCCACCCCATGCAGTCCCACCTCTTCACTCTGAGGCCAGAGCAGCAGCCAAATAGCCTCTCATCTTTTAGGTTTCTCAGGGTTTCAGGCACCAAACCACTGTGCCTCCAAGTTCCAGGAGACACAGGTAAACCTTTTCGAGTGGTTCCTCTGAAACCTCTCTCCTGAGGCTTAGTTAGACAGAAAAACATCTGGTCCCCTAGCCCTTGGAGGGGAGAGCATTTACAGTGTACTCAGTATACTGACAGCACTCTTTGAAAGGCCGCCACTAAAATGTTTCTTCTTAGTTTCTTCAACCTTATTTATAAGCTGGTGTTGGGCTATCAGCAAAGAGTCACACAGTCCTGTTCTTGACCATGTTAGTTCTGCTTTGGGGTCCTGCTTCTTTCTTTGGAGCATAGGCCAAGAGACTTAGTCTTGGGGCCTTGCCAAAATAGACACAGAAATAATGCTTCCCCCGACCCCATCCCCTGCTTGTTACAATAGTTTTTTGTTTTGTTTTGGTTTTTGTTTTCTCTTTGCAATTACTTGATATTGTCGTCTTCAGCCCACTTCTTGCTACAGCCTGGAGAGGGTGAGTAATAACATAAGGGAAAGCAGAGCCTGCTGTCTGGTAAGCCTGTGAGTGGGGCAGGAGTCACTAGGTAAGGGAAGAATGGCAAAGGGAACCACTGAAAGGACCACCTAAGCTAATGATCTAAGCAGAATTTCAGCCAGGTTTCAAGGACCACTAGCTCCAAGGATATCCAAGGTAACAGCCACGTTAGCAAATAAGAACCAGCAGGTGAACATCAGTCAAGCCAAGATCATGGACTTAGATACAAACATTTTTGTAAGTGTTTGCAGAGATAACCAGAGAACAACACAGAACTCTAAAAGCAACTTTTCCCGTCCTCTCATAGACTTCCCTTAAAGGAAGTGAGAAGATGGGGAACGGGAAGAGAATCCAAAGGTGATTTAGTTAATTGCAAAATGACTGTTTTAAGCCAGAAATCTGAATTTAATTGGCAAGTTCAGTTGAGTGACTAGACAGCTGGGAATTTTTTATGCCCTTCACACCACCTGAAAAACTTGCCGGAGGACCCAAGCACATGGGGTCAGTTTTACTCACCCAGGCACCTCTCTCAACCATTTTTATTGTCCCTCTAGAGAGTCATGTTTGACAAGACACTATACTTAACTACTTAACTCAGGCTTCTCTAAGAAGGACTGTGCAGTCTTTCCAAATTACACTCAGGAAAACAAAAAACAAACCTTCTGCTATAAGAGTCCTCCAACCTTCCTAGGTGCCTTAGCCCAATATAGAAGAGCAAGAATGCTCTCATAGGACCTTTGTCCTCTTCTCCATTTTATTTGGCAGAAATTTTAAGCTGTAACTTCCAACCTCTGCACACTATAAGATATAGTAAACTTCTATAATTTAAGTTCCGTAGGCTGGGCTCTCATTATATAAACAGAATATTTTTGAACAAAGAAAAGTCTCAACCAAGTCTGGCCTTCAGAATTGCTCTTTGCCTATGGACTTAAATAGAGTTTGAGACCCAAAGTTGAGTAAGAATGCTAGCAGTCTTGAGTTGAATTCCCTAGAAGCAGGGTCAGAAATAGAGGTTCTTGTACCAGTGGTTTCTTAAGAGAGTAATTTCATGAGACAGGGAGTAAAAACAACAACAACAACAGCAACAACAACAACAAGAAAACAAACAAACAAAAAAAACAGAACAGGGAAGTGGGACAGCTGAGCTGATTTCAAAAGGTTCAAAAATTCTTTTGAAAGGGAAAGAAAGTTGATTCTTTAACCTTTGAAATGTCAATAGTATCTTCAAAATTTTCTAGAACAGAAAAATTTACTTTTTTAATGAGTGTTACTGGGAAATGGATAAGAAAGAAGATGTTATAAAGGAAAATAAAAGTTCCATTTGAATGTTTTAAGCATTCAGCATTCATGAATACTGTTAGTTATGTTTCTTCTTCATAAGCAAATGTTAATAATTTCAACCAAATACATTTATAATGTGCATTTATATGTTATAATCTGCTTGGGAACCTAGAATTTAAAAGTTTCTATTTATGAATATTAACTGTACAGCCAAATGGCTTTTGTTTTATTTGAAATTTTGCTCTTGTGCTTTTTCAAATGTACATCTTAATGCCTTTCTTCCTCCTTACTATTGAATGTATGAAAGCACTACTATATAATTTTGGACAAAACTTTTTGATTGGGCTTCAACCAATAAATGCAATTCCTTGATTGTTGAATGGAAGAATCCTCGTTAACATGGAATGCTTTGATCGCCAAAACTTTCAGTTAAATGGAAACTAAAGTCTGTGGTTTTTAATTAACTGTGGGGTTTTTGTTTTGTTTTGTTTTGTTTTTTGTCTTTCTCAGAGCTCAACTTCTAGATTATAAGGTGGCTTTGAACTTGACCATGTATCTCAAAAAGGAAGAGAATTTTTTACCATGGCAGAGAGTCATTTCAGCTGTAACCTACATCATTAGCATGTTTGAAGATGATAAAGAGCTATATCCTATGATTGAGGTGATGTTAATGCTATGGTATCTTACCAAAGTAAATGTTTCGCCATTAGTAGAATAGGATGCTTTCTGAGAGAAGGAGCTCCTGGGGACATAAACCATGTTTGCTTGCCAGGTAGAATCAAAAGAAAGTGCAATGACTTGACTAATCAAAGCAAAGCTATGCCGTCTATTCTTTTTCAATTTGAAGTACATCAGAATTTGTGGTTCTGCATATATACCACTTAGGTGCATTTTAGTGTTAGAAGGAACACAACAATCAATATTTTACTTAAAATATACAACATTTTAAACAATAAATACAAATTAGATCTTTTTAAAAATGGACTTTATCTATGTTATAATGAATTCTTCCTCTTAAATATAATATTATATCTTCTTATTCTTACTGCTGATATTTCCACATTGAGATTTTATTATAAGTAGTCATTCTAAATACTGTTTCTTTGCTTTATGATTTCTGTAGCACGTAAGTAGGACACTTGTATTTTTGAACAAATTCTGGATTCAAATCTCTAGCTCTTCTATTTACAAAATGAAAGGTCTTGAACAAATGATTTAACATTTGTGAGTCTGAATTTCCTTTGTACGTCAGGAATGCCAGCACTTGCCTGCCTACGGTAATGGTATAGTGAGGATCAAATAATATGAAAGTGTTTTGTAAAACCTAAAGCAATATACAAATATCAGTTATTTTTATTTTTTCATATATGCTTAAACAATCTTCTTAGTGTAGAAAGTATGTTGAGTGTTTTCCTATTTATTACAAATGTTAACTAAGAACTAGGGGTTAAAAGGCCTTGCCCAAATTTGTATAAAACATTACAGGAAGGTCCAGGATGGTTTATATTTTCAGGATTGAGGCAAAATTGCAATGTGATAAAAACTAAATACATTGTTATTTTAAGGACAAGCGCAAAGTCCTCTGAATTAGTAGGAAAACCGATTATAACAGGGGCTGCTGAGTATAATAATTGGGATACTACTGATACGTAGTAAATTATTACTTATTGTACATAATGCTTTTATTTCAGGAATACTTCCAAGGTCAAGTGAAGCCTATTGCAGATTCTCTGGGATGGAATGATGCTGGAGACCATGTCACAAAGTTATTTCTCACTTTTTAACAACTAAAATTCATTTAACATTTGTTTTTTGTTTTAAGACTTGTTGAAAAGTGCTTAAGGCCATGGATTTGTGTTTGTTTGTTTTTAAGGTTACTCCGTTCCTCCGTGTTAGGGTTTGCGTGCAAGGTAGGAGACAGAGAAGCCTTGAACAATGCTTCCTTTTTATTTGAGCAGTGGCTAAATGGGACCATAAGGTGATTACTCACATTTTTATGTTTAGAAGACACAATTAAGAAAAGAGTAGTTGAAATCTCTGAAACACTGTTTCTTCTTCTAGTCTTCCCGTAAATCTCAGGCTCCTGGTGTATCGGTATGGGATGCAGAACTCTGGCAATGAGATTTCATGGAACTACACTCTTGAGCAATACCAGAAAACTTCATTAGCTCAAGAAAAAGAAAAACTGCTTTATGGATTAGCATCAGTGCAGAACGTTACTCTTTTGTCAAGGTAAGTTGGGCTTTTATTTCACATATATAAATGGCAGTCTCTTTAAGAGTCTGATTAAAGTATGATGTTTTGTTGCCAAAAAAATCCATAAAAATTATTTTCCTTGCAAGAAACAAAATATCCATATAAGACTGGCCTAAACAATAAGGAAATGTAATCTCATATGAAAACATTCTGGAGGTAGGTAGCTTCCAGTTGTATGCAGAGGCTCAACATTTTCACCCAGGACCCAGGCTCTTCTCTTTCTGTTTTTCCATGATCGACATGTTGGATGTCTCATGACTTACAGAGCTTGAAACATTTTGTTTTTACACAAACATGTGTAATGGAGGTAGGGCAGGAGCAAAAGAGTTTCCTCACAGGCTCTGTCTTTTATGCCAACAGGACAATTGTCTCCAATTCCCCTCCTAATCCAGAACTGGGTCACCCTTCATCATTGTGGCCCATACTCTGGGACTATTACTTGATCCTTTGCTCACTAGGGTGAACTTGAATTCCTTTGGCTGATTTGAGCCCATTAGAATTTTCTGGGACTGGGGTAGAAGTCTGCTTTACCTAAGATCAAGGATATCTAATGGTATCAGAGCAAAACTGGTCTCTGTGATTAGAGAAAGAGGAGTGTCTGCCGCAAATGTATTTACACTTTACTCAGAAGGTGCAAAGACCACTTGAAGCTCATCTATGACTCATTTCCCACTCTGCATTTATACTCGAAATCAACAGACTTCTTCCTTAATTCATTTTTTGCTTAGTTATAGTATCTAAGTTATTTACTTCATTTATTTAACCAACACTTATGGTGTCCTTTCTATGTATAGATATGTAGATTGTGGAAATAAAAATGAATAAAACATGAATAAAAATGACATCTATCCTTGAGATACTTAACAGCTTCATGGGAGAGGCAGAATGTAAGTGGTAAATTACAATGCAATACCAATTTAAAAGGATGACCAGAAGCAGTTTGCTTTTACCAGGTAGAGCCAATAATATACCTTCAGCCTCTTACCTCAGGGCTATATATTAATTCTCCTGCTCTCTGCCATGACAGTTCATCAAGAACCTGATCATCTTGGCTGGGCACAGTGGCTCGTGCCTATAATCCCAGCACTTTGGGAGGCTGAGGTAGGAGGTTTTCTTGATCCCAGGAGTTCAAGACCAACTTGGGCAACATAGTGAGACCTCGTATCTATTTAAAAAAAAAAAAAAAGAATTTGATCATTTTCACATTTCACAAAACATCACTAATTCATTACTTTGATGGCATTGTGCTGATTGTTATCTGGTGAGAAAATTAGCAAGTACTTTAGATGCCTTACTAAGAACCTTGTGAACTGGGGGATGAAAGATAAACTGCACAAAAATTCAGGATCCTACCACTTTAGTGCAGTTTCTGGAAGTTCCATAGGTTAGAGCATATCATAATATTCCCTCCAAAGTAAAAGAAATTTGTTGCACCTTGACTGACATGTCACAGAAAAAGATTATTTTAGTGGGGTTAGTAATCTTTTTTTTTTAAATTTTGGAAGCAGCATATCTCACATTTGAGTATGTTACCTTAACCATTTACAAAGTCTTCCAGTTTCAAATAATGACTAGAGTAAAAGAAGATTCTGTAGCAAGTCCAGGCTGCAGTACGAGCTTCCTTCGAATTCCTTTCTTATTTGAAACGTGATCGATATGTTGTATTTTCATATAAGTAGATTTATCCACACAACTGCAAGTGCAAAGAAAATGTAGGACCTTGATTTTCTACACACTGCTGGGTGATGAACCCGTGAGAGGGAGAACAACTGATGTTGACTATTTTTGTCTGTCAGTCTAGTTTTTAAATGAGTCGTTAAACTAGAATTCTCATTTAAATAGTCTCTTGGAGTAAATGTTCAGTCTTCTAGAGTTCCTTCCCTACCTCATGCTCCTTCTGCATAGGGAGACATGCCACCTTTGTGGTGATGGAGAAAGAGACCTCTGATTTTTGCTGCTTTGGCCTTAAGGTGTTTACCTATTTTGGTCTGGGCCAGAGTCCACTGAGTTTTCATTGATCGCATTTTACCTTCTGGTGCACTCTCTGTCATCCAGAGATGAAAGCAGTGGTCCCAGTCACTTGCTTCTGTTCATGAAGTACCTGTGCTGTATGTATGGTATTTTTGTTTTCCCATCATGTCTTCCAGTATCCCTTCCTCTTATTGCTAGGCTGAAGAAACTGATAGGACCCCATAAACAGGACCCACAAGTCAAAGGAACCAGGATCGTTAGCTTAAACTCATTCATATATTCACCTCACCTTGTCTATGCTATGATGTACTATCACTCTCCCATGCCATTTTGGCATAGCGCAAATGTACATGCTGAACTACAGACCTGTTCTTAAGGGGTTGTGTTTTCCAGTTTCCCATGTGGCATGGACTTTGTTTAAGCTTGAGTTTTCTCCAGTCTCATTTAGGGTAAATTTCTGTGTCAAGTGTGCTAAGGGTCTTGATATATTAGTAAAAACATACGTAATTTCGAAATATCTTTTCTCTTTGACAAAGGCTGACTCTCAAAGGCTCACAACTCAAGTTGAACAGTGATCCCTTTGTTGTAGTTATTATCTTATATCCTCCTAAAGATATAAAGGAATTAAGCCAATGGGTAGGATGCCATGTGGCAGCAAGACTTCAGTAACATGAAAATACATCTATTTTTGAGGTTCCCTTGTCACAGTGAATAAAATTGTGCTGACCTTATTTGGAAACACTTTTTCAGTAAAATATACACTTGTAAGGTCTTGGGCTAGAAATGCTACTCTAGGTATAGCCATGGCATACAATTAAACCTATCCATTTAGTCATTTAATTTATCTTGTACTTATTTGTGTTCTTAATTATTGCCAACTAATATAACCATATAGGTTACATTATAGGATTATTTCTTACAATCTAGGGAAGAGCAAACAACTGCCTTCCTATAGAATATAAGAGCATAGATACATTCTCTTAATTTACTGGCTTCTTTTAAAAATCCAGTTGGATAATAGGGAAGTGTGTGAAGTAGTGTATTCAATAAATGCTGCTTTAAAATATTAATGGTTAAAATTCTGTGTTTTAAAATGGTTTTTGATGCTTCTAAAATAATTTAATTTTAAATATTTTTATAATTTACTGTCCACTAGTCTTTAAAATCATAGGTTGTTCTTTAAAAACAGTTAAGCATATCAGAAAATTTCAAGTTGTCTTTCATCATTTGTCATATTTAATTAACTTTGTCAGTTGATACCTCAAGAATTGAATTGCTGGCATGAAAACTATTTTGTATTGGAATTTAGCTAAGGGTGAACATTATAAGTTCATTTTGAATTGTTTTTCTGTTTGGCTTCTCTTAGGTATTTGGATTTGCTCAAGGACACAAACCTTATTAAAACTCAGGATGTGTTTACAGTCATTCGATATATCTCATATAACAGCTATGGGAAGAACATGGCCTGGAATTGGATACAACTCAACTGGGACTATCTAGTCAACAGGTGGGATGATCTGATAATGGTCTGCTGTTCTCTTTGTTTCATACTATCTACTGGTTCCTCCATTTTTCTTTGGGCCACCATCTCTGACATCTATACAATATCTAAAATGGCTTATTATTAGAGGTAAAGGATCATGGTATTGTCCTTCCAGGGAATCAATGTACTAGTTAATTTTAAGAACAGTTTTTTTCTGGAAATTATTGTTTCAACTGACCTATAGGATTCTGAGATCTGGAAGACTAAATTGCATTATTTTTAGTTTGGTTAAAACAAGTTAATAAAATTCTACCTGTTGTGTTAATACCTAGCATAATGCCAGGCACCTATTTAGTTCTCAATTAATATTTGATGAAAGCTAGGTAAAAATTGTTGGACCTGGGTTCAAATTAGAGTTCTATATCGTACTGAGCTTATATGGGTGACAACTATTACCTATCCTGACCAGATAATGAAATTTCAAGTATTTTGAATGGTTCTTAAAAGGGAATTATACTTCCTAGGCAATAGAAGTTTTTAAATGGGAAACAGCAAGGACAAAAGCAAAATCAGTTAAAGAGATGCCTTTCCAAACTTCATATTTCTTCAGCCCTGTGCAGAAGAAATATTGCTGCTCTTGGTTCTGATACTCTAAATATAATGCACAATTTCCATCCAAAAGGCAGTTCTTTGACAGAGTATAAAATAGAATAATACGTATAAATAATTCCATAAAATAGAATAAATGTATGTCCCAAATAAATGTATAAACATTGATGAGAAAACCTTTACCATTTGTAATCCCTACATTAGGAAACAGTCTGTGTTATCTCCTCTTAATCTCTCCTGTCAATCCAGCAGCACTGCCTCATTGATAATGACTGCCTTATGAGAAATACCAACTACAACGATAACTTTTAATTATTTTCTCTTTTCTACCCCACAACTCACCAGAATGCTATTATCTCCATTTATATTTCTTTTCCTTCTGAGATTCAGATTCTATCTCTAGCTCCCAACCAAAATACACTGCTTTGCTTCTGCCTGTTTGTGATAAATTTTTACCTTTTCTATTCTTGTAACTATTGAGTGTCACTGTTCGTCCATCTCTATGAAGACTGATTGGTGTGCATGCGAGTGTGTGTGTGTGTGTGCGTGCACACATGTGCATTGTTCATCTTTTATGATTGTTTAAATGAAATGCTTAATTTAGAATGAATGAATCTAGCTATTAAGAATATGTTATTATCTAGATGTAACAGTTTATATCATGCAAGGTAATACTCTCCATTTTGAAAAATATACGGCTAGTGATAAATACTGCGTATTTTGTTTTAATTGAAAAGACCATAAAACTATCTCTTTTTTTGTGGTGTATGGTGCAAGAAACATATGTAGATGAAGCACAAAATTTACTTTTGAGTTATTATGAAAAGATAAGTAAATAATGTTTTATTTTGCGTAATAAAATGGCCATTAACTTATCATTTATTGAATAAATATTTCTCAAGGACTATTTGAGTAGCTTTGCTGTGATTTATTTCAAACAATGCATTTTTCATTTTTAAAAATTAGTTGTTACACTTCAGGAAAATTAAGAAGTAGAAAAAAATATGTTTTACCTTGTCATAAAGTTCGTATACGTATGGCCTTAAAATAAATGTATTAGGCCTGATAAATTGATTATTTTTCAAGATTAAAAAAAAGAAGATAAACTATTTCCAGAAGTACTCCACAACTCTTGACCAAGGCTTTTAGCATTTCTTCATAATCTAATGATCTCATTCTCATGAGATATTATTTCAAGTGGCCCAAACATAAAATTTCATAATAACCTCATGTCTTATACACACAAACACCCAATATTAATTGTACTTGGCTTGAATAAGCAGAATTTCCCTATGAAAATTGGATAATAAAAATTAAACAAAAATGAGCCAAACTGTATCCAAATATTTCCAAACACTTGAACATTTGCCAAATTTCAGGATGAATAGTTTTACTCTCTCCATTTCTGAACAATTTATTGTTATCCTGAAATAAATAAGCTTCTATTTAAATAAAGCTTTTGTCATGTGATTTTTATGACAACTGATGGACATACTACTAATGTCTTTGCCAATTTGAGACTTAACCACAAAGTCCCAAAGATACTTCAGAAATTGTTCTTTGCTGTTATTTCTTCCAATAAACTCTTAGATGAAACCATGAAGCTGAGTTGACTCAATAATAATGTGGTGTGATTTTAGCTTATGACAGTAGATGAAAAATTAAGTCATTAGGACATGATTGAAACCCTTCAAATACTACCTCATAAACCAAACAATTTAATAAGCACTTCAAAGTTTTGTGTGTATTAAAATTATTTCCTTTGGATAATGTAATAATACTTGTATAAATATTGAATCCAAGAAGACAATGTATGTACAATTTTTTTTCAAATTGTTTAAAATATAATTAAATCCTTATTTTAGTTTTCAAAAATAACCAATATGAAAAGCATGCAGTATATTTTCCCTTATTTTCTATGCTTTATATGATATTAGTTTCCTGGGATGTACATATTTTGTTCTGGCCTTTCTGGTATTTAAACAAGTAGTTGCAATTTTCACTCAGTATGTTGATTGCTAATTTGTAAATATGTCCTTTAGACAAAACAAAAAAAATTACAGAAATTATAGAAGGTCACTGAAAAAATTGTTTTATTAGCTGCAATTAGCAGGCTTTCTTTGAATCCATAGAATCTCATCAAAGCAACTCAAGTGTGATTTGCTTTTTTAAATTCCTATTTTCTTATTGTAAAACTGATATGTGTTTTTGCACAATGCATATGAACAAAAATGAGTATAAAAATTACCTGTAATGCAACCACCAAGAAATAACTCCTATTGTCGTATTACTGTTTCTCCTTGAGTTTTTCTATGTCTGTTTACTTAATTTATAGAAATGGAAAGATATTATAAATATGGTTTATAACTTGCTTTTTTTCTCATCATCCTATATTGTGGGTGTCTTTTCATGTCTTTAAGTGTGCATCTTCAATGTTATTTTGAATGGCTTAGTAATGTTTCAATGTGTACATATATCTTAGTTTATTTAGCCAATCCCTATATGTTGGACAATAGAACTGTTCCCTACAACTATACATAGTGTATTGATGAACAGTCAATCAACACAATCAACACTGAATCCTTCGTTGTTTTTTTAATGTCCTTGATAATTTCTTTAGAATATAAGTAATAGTAGAAGTAATACTACTGGGTGAAAAGATGTGTTTATTTTTAGGGTTTCTGATAAATGTTGCAGAATTACCATTCTAAAAAATTTTGCTAGTAACTGCCTATTTTCCCAACCCTTTTCAATGCTTGGTGTTGTTATTTTTATGTATCTTTGCTAATTGAATATATGAAAACTGATATCTCATTTTAAATTACATTTCTTTCATCCAGTAAATATTGTGGAGCGCCTACTCTGTGCTAGGCATTATGACTGGCACTGGGGATGCAATAGTAAGGAGAAACAGACCTGGTTCTCTGTCCTCATGAAGCTTTGAGTAGAGACAAATTTTAAGTAAAGAGTCACACAAATACTTATATACTTTATTAGACATAAATTATTAAAGTATAAAAAAATTCGGGTCTTAGGCAAAAATGTTATTCAAAATGGTAGACCATCTGAACTACATAAAGAAATAAATGAAAGCAAAGGAAAAACTGATGGTTTAAGAGATAGTAGGGGTGGGGATAGTCAAAGGACCGGAAATCCAGGTAAAGTGAAAGAACAGTCACAGTGGAAACTGAAAGATATAACATGTCATAGAGGATGAATACATTAACAATTTTAGAGGTGGATAACTTATGGATGATCACAAAGTATCATAGGAGTTTGGTGGCTGAAGTCGGGTGAAGAAAATATCATTGGAAATAAGGTTAAAGAACTAAGAGAAGAGATGGTATATCATTCATCTGTGTGGACCTGGAAATTACCTAGGATGATGGCATGGCTTGGAGGAGTGAGGTACCAAAACGTATCATTAAATGTGAGGGAATAACATAAGGGAACAGAGGTTTTTAAAGAGGGTGGAGGAGTGCTGGTCTGGAAGCAGCAATGGGGAGCATGAGCACACTGACTCCATTTCCTGACCTGATGCTACAAAGGTTGTGGGAATATAAACATTCTCTAAGTGAGAATGAGAAGTAGTGTTCCCTGTAAAGGGACGGTTCCAGAGGGCTAGGTGAAAGGGTTTGAGAGCCTGGGGAGATTTAGGAAATGTGTCAGAGGCAAGAAAGTACACGCATTTAGGGGCAGCATTACTAATGCCTCAGAATCACATTTTAGGTAATGACTGATGACATTAGGGATGAAAAACATTGGCTTTAAATTCAGTGGTGTCTGTGATAAGAGTGGGCACGGCCTGGTATGCTGAAATCATGCTTGACTACTAGAACATTTTATTCTTTTCCCATTGGTACATTTTCATTCCTTTGCTAAATTCGTGCTGGCATATTTCTCTGTTACCAATTTGGAAGGGTTCTTTACATGGCAAAAATATTTGCTCTTTATCATATATGTTACAACGATTTGTTCTCAATTAGTATTTGGCTTTTAATTTTGTATATGGTAGGATTGTGTGTGTGTGTGTGTGTGTGTGTGTGTGTGTTTGTATAAAACTCTTTTGTTGCCCAGACTAGTCTTGAACTCTTCGGCTCAGTGGATCCTCCCATCTCAGCTTCCCAAATCACAGGGATTACAAGCGCAAACCATTACCTCCCAGCTCAGTATAAAAGTTTTTAATTTGCATAAAACAAACTATCAGCTTTTATCTTCATGATTTCTGCTTTTGCATATATATGTGTGTATATACATATGAAGGGAAACATTTAATGTTTATATAAAATTATATATATGTACTATATATATAACTATATAAATTTTTTTTTTGAGACAAGTTCTTACTCTGTCACCCAGGCTGGAGTGCAGTGGCACAATCTTGCTTCACTGCAGCCTCGACCTCCCCAGTTCAAGCGATCCTCCCCGCCTCAGCCCGGCAAGTAGCTGTTACTACTTGTGGGACGCACACCACCACGCGCCCAGCTACTTTTTGTATTTTTGTTAGAGATGGGATTCGCCGTGTTGCCCAGGGTGGGCTCAAACTCCTGACCTCAAGCGATCTGTCCACCTTGACCTAGCAAAGTTCTGGGATTACAGGCGTGAGCCACCGCACCCGGCCTGTAATAATTTTTAAATGTAAAATTTATCCTATTGCTGTGTACATATTTTCTTGTGTCCCTCCTCAACATTCCAGGGGTTTAGGGTTTATACATAATTTTGTGGGTTTCTTGCACTGTGACTAGTTGTGATGAGATTTTTTTACCTCTATCACAACCATTTGTGGTCTATAAGAAAACTTCTGATTCTTGCTCTTTATGAAAGAAAATGCAAAAAGAACAGGGATAGAATATCATCTTTTTAAATATATACTTTAAGTTCTAGGGTACATGTGCACAATGTGCAGGTTTATTACATATGTATACATGTGCCATGTTGGTGTGCTGCACCCATTAACTCATCATTTACATCAGGTATATCTCCTAATGCTATCCCCCCTCCCTCCACCCTACAGCAGGCCCCGGTGTGTGATGTTCCCCTTCCTGTGTCCAAGTGTTCTCACTGTATCATCTTTAAAATTCTATCTTGGAACCTAGCTTTAGGTTTCTTTGCTTAGGCAGACTGATACAGATCATAACCCCCACATGCCAGCAACTAATAAAGCATTTCGAAAGCAGAATAAACAGCCTATATTTAAATTTCAGTACCAGCAGGAAGATGCATAGAGTATTAGGATAACGATGCCGGAGGTGTTCTGCCGTAACGGAAACATAGAAAGGCAGCCGCTGAAAGGGCGTGTGTGGGTAATTAGTTCTCACTACGGTGAGACTCCTGAAGTGAGTGGTCCAAGTTGTGAGTGTGGTTCTGCTTTGTGAGGCCAGGCCAGTATCCTGTCTGCATGGCTGAAGCCGTATCACTGGTATGTCCATGTTCTAGCTTGGAGGAACGGGAGAAAAAACCAAGAAGTCTAGGCAAGCAATTTCCCTCTATTTAAGCAAAGAGGCTGCAGTTGAACATTGTGCTAATGTTCTGTTGGTAAGAATTGATTATCTGTGGACACCTACCTATGAGAGAGCCTGAGAAACAGTCTCTAGCAGGGTGCTCATGTGTGCCTCAAAAAAAGAAAAGATTTGGGGATGACAACAAGCAGTCTTCCATATCTGAGAGGGTTGTGTCAATTTGTCTACAAAAAGAAGTGCAGAATTTACTAAGAATTTATCTTGAATTGAATGATTTGAAGTAAAATGGGTTTTCTTACTGTGTTTTGCTTACTTTGAAAGTTACTTTTACAAACTATGAAATAAGAAGGAAACATCTGCATTTAGAGAAAATATGTAACATTCTGAGCACTTACACTTCCTTTTACTCTAAATTTCTCTCCAGATTTACACTCAATGACAGAAACCTTGGCCGAATTGTCACAATAGCAGAGCCATTCAACACTGAACTGCAACTGTGGCAGGTATAAAGATAAACTCCTCTGCGTTTGTCCAAGAAAGAACAGAATGAAATGCTTTAAAAACATTGTACTTTAAGTTCTGGGATACATGTGCAGAATGTGCAGGTTTGTTACATAGATATACATGTGCCATGGTGGTGTGCTGCACCCTATCAACTCGCCATCTAGGTTTTAAGCCCCCATGTGTTAGGTATTTGTTCTAATGCTCTCCCTCCCCTTTCTCCCCACACCCTGACAGGCCCTGGTGTGTGTTGTTCCCCTCCCTGTGTCCATGTGTTCTCGTTGTTCAACTCCCACTTGTGAGTGAGAACATGCAGTGTTTGGTTTTCTGTTCCTGTGTTAGTTTGCTGAGGATGATGGTTTCCAGCTTCAACCATGTCCCTGCAAAGGATATGAACTCATTCTTTTTTATGACTGCATAGTATTCCATGGTGTATATGTGCCACATTTTCTTTATCCAGTCTATCATTGATGGGCATTTGGGTTGGTTCCAAGTCTTTGATATTGTAAATAGTGCTACAATAAACATACATGTGCATGTGTCTTTACAGTAGAATGATTTATAATCCTTTGGGTATATACCCAGTAACGGGATAGAATGAAACTATTTTTCCAAATAGAAATGGTATTTTCTCAATTCAAATCACAGAAGACAATGAGAAAGAATTCTTTTTGGTTTTGTATTTTTTAATTGTATACAGTTAAAGTGTAAAACATGTTTTTATTTATCTGGATAAGTATACATAGTGAATTGAGAAATAATTCTTGTATCTAATAAAATGTACGCCTTTTTTTTTTCTAAACATAAAACAATTCAAAGAACCTCTGAGACAGTTTAAAAGCTGAGAAAGTTGAGGCCGGGGGTGCTGAGAAGGCCACACCAGACAGTTTAGCTCACGAAAGCATGGGCAGAGAGTCTCGCCTCTCCTGTAAACGTAACTCTGGAATAAGTTGGTCAAGATTTGATTCCATTCAGAATTCATAGTTTCGCAATTTCAAAACTAATCTCAAATCTTTCAGGTTTCAAATATCTCAAGTCCAAAGGAGGAAAAATGTCTGTTAATGTTGAACAAGTAGAGATTGTATGAAGTTTCAATATCTGTGTGTTAGATATTAGAATGCTAAGAGTTTTCTGTATGTTAAAAACCAAATTATTCTTATTTTTATAGCAAATAATCCTAGTATAGTTGAGTTTGGGTTAGGGCTTTGGAGGTCAGAGGGAGGACGGCACTAATTTTAACAAAGATTTGTTTTATGAATCCTTAATAAGTGAACTGAAAGTACATTAAAATACTCCAGAATCCTGGAGTGAAAGGCTAAGCAAAACCATCACTGCATAGGTCAGACTTTCCAGGGAACACTTTGGGGAATTCAGAGAAAATAGAGAAAGCAGCAGAAACGTAAATGGGCATGCTAGCGATTGACATACTGCCATCCTTCCCCGAAATATCAGAGCCTATTTTGGCTTGACATGCTGCAGGGATCCAAAAACCATGGGTAACAATTGCTAATCTGAGAGATGGGTTCAGTCTGAATGATGCGCCAGAGGTGTAGCTCAATGTTGTACAGTGATACTGAATTTCTAGGTAAGAAGGAAGCAAATCCAGTTTGTGAATGAAATTCTTGAAGACTTATTTGGCTATAAATGACAATCCTAATTACTCCTCTCTCTTTTCTAGATGGAGAGCTTTTTTGCAAAATATCCGCAAGCTGGAGCAGGAGAAAAACCTAGGGAACAAGTACTGGAAACAGTGAAAAACAATATCGAGTGGCTAAAACAACATAGAAACACCATCAGAGAATGGTTTTTAAATTTACTTGAGAGTGGTTAATGTGTTCAAATGTTAGAGTTTAATTTTGTGAATCTATTATTTCTCCTCTTAAGCATTTGGTGGCCTAATTTACAAGCACGATGGAGAGAGCCTTATAAACAGATAATGTTTTTACTAAGCACTGTGTTTATATGTCTTGCAAAGCCTTTAAATTGTTCCTCTTTGTTTATGAAGAAAGATACTAATAGAGTATTTAATATACTCAGGGATTTCTTCTAAGTGTACTTCATAGGAGATTCTTTACAAACTGAAGATAATGTAATAGTTATTTTAATATCTTTAAATATCATTCTTTGTATCTTAAATCTGTGAAGTAGAACAATTTGGTCTTAGCTTTACATTTTTAGTACCAAAGAAACACCACTTAATCTTCTCTCTTGATTGATTTTTAAAGTTTAAATACCAGTACTTGAGGGACCAATATTACCATCTTAATCTTTATTTTATTATTCAGAATTACACAGACCTAATATCATTTTATTCACATATGTCTTACTACTTTAAATCCTACCAAAGTAACCTGGGCTTAAGTTTTACTTGAGGATCGCATGAATTAGCCAAAAGAATGGCTGACTGTTGCCTTTGCTCTTATAAAATCAACAAGAGAACTCTCCTCTCCTTTTAAAAATAAATCTAAATGATTATCTTGAAAAAGTATTGTTTTCCAGTGTCACTTTACTCTTGAATAAAAATGACTGCAGTGTTCTCCATATAATTTAACACATTGCAAATATGATTCAAGAATCTGGCCTTTTTAATGCTTGGTACTCTCTTATCTTGCTCCATTCTTTACAAAGCTCCTTCAAATATGCTATGAAATTAGAGGGAACATAGTGCTTAACTCTGCTCCATGGATTTTAGAGGAAAAAAGCTAAATAATTGGAAACTGTTCAGGAAAGAGAGAAGGCAGATTATTTCTTAAAACTAAATGGAATTAGAATTTAGCTTTGACTTCACCTAGCAATCTAAGTGTGAAAATGGGGAGAGCCGTGGGCATCCCCAGCATGACTCTGCATGTCTGAGCATATATTTCCTTATAGATCAATCTTATGTATAAACCCTTAGATCCTAATCCATACAGAATAGCACTGATCAAATTTATATGCATGACTTGATTAAAGACATCAATTTCATAGACGCTGGTGGCAAGAATATGTTTAATATGGCACTTGATACCTCCTAGATCCATAATGTAAGTCCAATAGGCAGAAAAGATGGTAAGTTACTATGTTTCAATCTGCTATATCTATAAAATCTAAATTTATTTGGAACTTTCAAAAATGTAAGGTAATTTGGAATCGGCTTGATGAGAATTGAAGCATATGGAAACAAAACCTTAGCTTTAACTTTACTTATACAATAATGTGCCCTAATCATGTACTCTGAAACTTTATAAACTTTCCTGTTGCTGTTTCTTAATTATCACTTCTCAATCCATACAGCCAAACTAGTAAATTCGTAGACTGGGTTGTGGGTGGCAGATATAGAAGAAGAAATTTCTAGACCAAAAAAATATTAAATATGATTTTAAATTATTTCAGAAGCAAAAACGTATTAACATCATAACTTACCAGAAAAACCCCACTATCCTCATAAGACTTAACATTCTGACCGCAATCAGAACCAGCACTTGAAGTCTATGTATTATTTCAAGTGGACATATTATGAAGTGAGATGGTTTATCCTTCTGTTTTATGAAATTAATAAATTTTAAAAGAAAGATGTTAGTTTAAGGGTGTGGTAAATAAAACAGATTTCAACTTGCCTACAAGATATTCTATTTCATGCCTTTTCCTTTTGTTGTTCTATTTCATTCTACTTTAAGCATTAAAACTGAGAACAAATTGTTTACTTCTTTTCACTCCACATGAGAAAGAGCTATATGTACTTTGTCAGAGTAAGTCTTCTAGATCATCAGGTCCTTCTCAAACAATACCTGTTTTTTAAAAGACTGATGCCTAATAGATAAATCTGTGCCAAGCACAGTTTATTACTTCGCTTGCTTGGTTTTGCACAGTATTCACAGGGGACCAAAAATTTAATATGATGTTTCCAAAATTAAGCCACGGTAAATTTAAATAATTAATTTTAATTGAAAAAAAGTAACCCATCTAATTTCAAGAATTAACTGGAAAATATGGGAAGGTCATGTAGCAAAAAGCAAGGCCAGTATTACTGCCGCCCCTCTAGGCAGCCTACTCCTGTATTCCAGATCATTGCTATGTACCCACATAATTATAAATTAGGATTTTAAATAATAAAACATAGATGTAAAACTGACAGGCAAGGAAGGTTTGGGAAGCAGGGGTGAGATGTATACCTGGGTTGAAGGCAATGATACTCCTATGGTTTACCCTCCAGGTTGGTGAAGTGTTAGTCCAAAAACAGAAAAAAAACAGAGTAGGGGCAAAAATCTAGAACAATAATTCTCAAAAGGGATTGGGGGATGAGAAGTGAGCAGAAAAGAAGGGATTCAAATTACCAGTGGAGCTTTCTAAAACATGGTTAGGTAATCATCATCATCAAACTGTTTTTTTTTTTTTTTTTTTTTGCCAAACATTGTTATAAACCCTAGTGCTCCATATACATTAATTTTTACAAAACCCCCTTTAAGTAGATATAGTTATTGTTCTTATTTTAGAGTGGAGAAACTGAGATGGAGAAGTTATAGAACTTGCACAAGGCTATAAAAGTTGTATTTGGCACCAGCCAGTATTGGAACTCAGGCAGTTTATCACTCTAATCTACATTTTAATCTGTATTAGAGTAAAAATATGCTTTTGAAATCAGAGTGACCTGGCTGGACTATCAACTACTTGGTAGTTGAGTGCTTTTAACCTCTCCATTGCTGTTTCATCTATAAAGTAAGGATCAAAATAGTAGCCACCTTAATGGTAGTTGTGAGGATTAAATACAAAAATGCATGTAAAGGATATATGTATAGGAAGTAACAATCACTCAATAAGCGTTAACTCTTATTATTGTTACTATTATATGTCCTCATCCCTAGTTAAGACACTAGTTTGAAGAATAAAATAAACTTTGGTTCAGGAATAACCAAACCTAAGCATCTGAATGCATTAAAGGTAGGCAATGTGTAAGCCTGTGTTATTGTTCATGAATACTAATTGCCCTGGTCTGGAAGAGGATTCTGTATCCTACCCCATTGTAGTATAGTGTGGTATGTGATTTGCTTTGGCCAGTGAAACAGAGTGAAAATGGTGTATGTCAATTTCAGGCAGAAACGCCCAGAGCCAGCACTTGGATATCCATGTTCTCCGTGTTTCTTCTGCTCCTAGATGCAGTATTCCAGATAGAGGCCGCACTATGAGCCCAAATTCCAGGATGAAAACAACATGGAATAGAACTTAGCCAGCACAGAGTACACATGTGCTGCGAATGAGCAATACCCTTTTGTTACTGTAAATCACTGAGATTTTGAGGTTGTCTGTTACTTCAGCATAATCTAGCCTAATATAAACACCAAACTAATATACTCCTCTACCATAGTCATTTATTTCCTGTTCTTTCTCCTCCTCCTTCCTCTATTTCAGGGTTTAGTGACTGTTTGCCTGCCTGTTTTTATAAGGCCTGAAAGCTAAACATAGTGTTACATTCTTAGAAGGTTGAAAAAATCAAAAGGAAAATAATAGTTCATGATGTAAAAATTATATAAAATTTAAATAAATGTCAGTATACTTAAATAAAGTTTTATTGGAACACAGCACATACATTCATTTATGTATTGATTATGGCTGCTTTTCCTGCTACAACAACAGTGCTGAGTAATTGCAATAGATTTTATGGCCCACAGCATCTAAAATATTCGCCATCTGGCCCATTACAGAAAGTTTGTTGACCCCTGCTGGATATCATCTTTACTCCTTCCCTCCTTTTGCATTCAATTCCTTCCTTTCTTCCTTCCTTCTTTCCTTCCTTCCTTCCTTCCTTCCTTCCTTCCTTTCTTTTCTTTCTTTCTTTCTTTCTTTCTTTCTTTCTTTCTTTCTTTCTTTCTTTCTTTCTTTCTTTCTTTCTTTCGTGTGCTGCACGTCTTCAGAAGTCTGTATGCCTGTCCAATCTGTTTTGACATTCCCTTTTTCATTCCTTATTT
>NC_045436.1:90461306-90461478 GCF_002776525.5 Piliocolobus tephrosceles
CTTTCTTTCTTTCTTTCTTCTTTCTTTCTTTTCTCTTTCTTTCTTTCTCTTTCTTTCTTTCTTTCTCTCTCTCTTTCTTTCTTTCTCTCTTTCCTTCTTTCTTTCTCTCCTTCCTTCCTTCCTTCCTTCCTTCCTTCCTTCCTTCCTTCCTTCCTTCCTTCCTTCCTTCCTT
>NC_045436.1:90461488-90621979 GCF_002776525.5 Piliocolobus tephrosceles
CTTCCTTCCTTCCTTCCTTCCTTCCTTCCTTCCTTCCTTCCTTCCTTTTCTCTCTCTCTTTCTTTCTTTCTTTTTGATAGAATCTTGCACTGTCGCCCAGGCTGGAGTGCAGTGGAAAGATCATGGCTCACCACAGTCTTGATCTCCTGGGCCTAAGTGACCCTCCTGCCTCCCAAGTAGCTGAGACCACAGGCATGTGCCACCACCCCAGGCTAATTTTTTGTAGAGACAGGGTCTCACTATGTTGCTCAGGCTGGTTTCAAACTCCTGACCTCAAGCAATCCTCCTGTCTCAGACTCCCAAATTTCTTTTTTTTCTTATTCTTCCATACTCTAACCCAGAGTTTCTCAACCTCAACACAATTCACTTTTGGGACCTGACAATTTTTTAGGGCTATTCTGTGTGTGGTAAAGTGTTTAGCGCCATCCTTGATCTTTATTCTCTATTGCCAGTAACACCTCTTCTAACCAAAAATGTCTTTAGACATTGCCAAATGTCCTCTGGGGGGCCAAAGAGCTTCAGTTAAGAATCACCACCTAACCCTAAACTTGTGAATAGAAGCTGTAGACATTATTTAGGCACCCTTAATGATAAGAGAATGCTGCTGACTTAACGTAGTCCTACCGAAGGTTGCAGAAATCAAGAGACTAAAAATGGCTGGGGAAAGGAGCAATAATAAAGAAAATGCTAGCATCAGTCAGGGTTCTCCAGAGAAATAGAACCAATAGGAGCTATATCTATATATAATTTATATGTGTAATGGAGATTTATTTTATTTACATATAAAAGAAGATGTATGACATAAAAAAGAATTTTATTATGAGGAATTGGTTCATGTGATCATGGAGACTGAGAAGTCCCACAATCTGCCATCCACAAGCTGGAGATCCCTAAGTCTGAAGGCCTGAGAACCAGAGAAGTCAATGGTGTAAAACCCATTTACAAAGGCAGGAAAAGATGAGATGAGCTCTCCCAAGTCAAGCAGTTAGATAGAAAAAAAGAGGGGCAGGGATGGGCAAATTCCTCCTTCCTCTATCTTCTGTTCTATTCTGGCCCCCAAAAGATTGGATGTTGGATGATGCCCACCCATGTTGATGAGTACAATCTACTTTCGTGAGTCCCCTGGCTCAAATGCTGATCTCATCTGGAAACTTCCTTACAGATACACCTAGATATAATGTTTAATATGGGCCCTCTGTGGCCCAGTCAAGTTGACATATGAAGCTAGTCATTACAACTGAATAAAGTACTCATTCATTCATCCATTCAAATAACTAATATTTATAACGTTTCTGTTATATAATAAACCCTATTTTAGGTACCGGTTGTCCTACATTACTAAGTGGATTTAGAAAACAATTGGAAAGAAAAACTAGGTTAAGAGAGTAATGGGATAGGATGAGACAAATGGAACAAGAAGAATGATTAACTTCAGCAGTTGACAATATTTTCGCCTGATATTCTGCTAGAAAGTCCTTAAATATTAACTTTTGCCAAGTACGTAAATAAAATGTCTATGACCTAATGGCAATTTAGATTGTAAATGGCAATTTAGATGTAAAGTTCTGCTAGATATTGTCTACTGGCCCTGGGCCACCATTTCTCCCACCTTCTATATCCTGTCCTCCTTAACTGCAGGGCTGGGATGCTAAAGACTGCACTCCCCAGGCTTCCACATGATTTAAGTTCCACTGATGATGTGCAGTTGTATGAGATTTGGAAGGAAGTGAGAGAAGAGGCTATTCTTCTTTCCATGACAGTGCAGGGGAAAACAATGTTGAGGGTAGACAGGAATTGGCAGCCTCTGAACTCTATGTCACTGTCTATTTACTAAAACTCTGTAGTGCAGATAAGCTCAAATATATTCTCATAAAGTCTTAATTTCTGGGTGATCTTAGCAGTTTTTAATGTCTGGATCAGAAAGGTGGAGATATGCCACCTTTAAAGCAAAAGGCTGGCATGTACCCTCTAATTTCTATTCGTCAAGACCTTTTAATGGCATGTAATTGGCCAATCTCCTGAAATAATCCATTTCTGCTTGGAATACCTTGAGGAGTCCTTGCACTAGCACCTGAATTATAAAAAGTGGAACTGTAGATTTTATTTTGGTTTATACTTTCATTTAACTCTGTGTTCCTTTCCTGCCCATTGCCTTTAGCATATAAAAAACTGCAAGCAGGGTCTTTCACTTGGCACAGACTGGTGGACTGGACTGACTCTCAGAGAGTCTACTTCAGCCTTGATAATTTTGGGAGTATTAGAGAAATGATTACATATAGCATTTGGAACAGATTATTTCCTGTGGTAAAGGGAAGAGCGATGGAACAATGTGTTTTTCTTTTCTGTTAGGACACACAGACCTACTTGAATGCACCATCGATAAAACCATCAAGATTGACTTCCCTAGTTCCTCAAATGTTAAATACAGAGTTACCAAATGATATAGCAATTCCACTCCTAAGAATGTACCCAAGAAAAGCAAAGCCCATGTCCACACAAAAACATATACATAAACGTTTACAAAAGGATTATTCAAATAACAAAAAAGCAGAAATGGAAATAATCGAAATGTCCATCAACTGATGAATAGGTAAACCAAAGATGGTATAGCATAAGAACGGGTAAACCAAAGATGGTATAGCCATAAAATGGAATATTATTCAGCCATAAATATTCCATAATGTAATGACACATATGTTAAAAAGGATGAACCTTGAAAATATGCTAAATGAAAGAAGCTATTCACAAAATATCACATATTGTATGATTCTATTTATATGAACTGTCCTGAATAGCCAAATCTATAGCGACAGAAAATAGATTGGTGGGTGTCAGGGGTTTGGAATATGGGGAGAGACTGCTAAAGCTTTTTTTTTTTTTTGAGGTGACAAAAATGTTCTAAAATTAGATAATGGTGATGGCTGCACAACTCTGTAAATATACCAAAACCCACCGAACTGTATACTTAAACAGGGTAAATTTTACAGTATATGAATATACCATATTTATCTTTCAATAAAGCTACTGTTTAAAAACTTATTTTTCCTCCTAGGCACTTCACTAAAATAAATCACAGAGTGGCACTGGTTGAGGAAGAAGTCTTATAGTACCTGCAACAGACAGTGATAATTTTCCTTCTGTCAAGGTGCTAATGAAGTTTGTCTCCTTAAAATTGCTTCTATTTTCAAGTTTAAGAATTTGCATCATTAATTCTGAAAAATCTTTGTATTTTTATTCAGAGATAAACCCATTCTTTTACTGGATTCTTCATCATCAGGACTCCATGTGATTTTGGTAGAATTGAAAATCACAGAGCTTTATTTTCCCCTACTTCACACCATAATATCCCATCCTCCAATTGCAGTAGTAAGTTCAGGTGTATTCACTTGATCTGAACAGACTAAATTAATGTATTTATTCAGGGTTATGGTACATAACTATTAGGGCAAAAAGTTTCTCTTTCTGCTTGGGTTGCTAATCGAGGAAATTCCTGGAGCTGTTGCTGGTTATTTTACTACTATATGGAGAGAAACCAAGCAGAAAAAAGCTGAGATAAGAGAGGAAGGATACAGAGAACCTGACATTACTTGGGACCCTAAATGTATTTAATAGCTGCCTGTATATAGACATCCCCCTAGATCTTTGATATAAATGAGCCTATAAATATCAAGCTGTAAGCTGGTTTAAATGGAGCCTCTCTCAGTTTCAATGAAAGAGTCCCCAATGCAATATTTCTTTACATCACCCCAAGAAAAATTTACAAGCTAGGGAAGAATGTTATGGAAAATAAACTGTTAAGACTAACAAAAGAAACCAGTAAATATTATTGAAAAAAAAAAAGGAAGGAAGGAAGGAAGGAAGGAAGGAAGGGGCAGAAAAGAGGAAGGGAGGGAAACTGAAGCAAAGATGGAAGAAAAGATGCAAGTGAGGGAATACTTGAAAAGAAGATAATAAAATTGTCATAATTATTGCCATATATCAGCTTGTGAATGGAAGGAATCTCATTTCTTTTTCAATAATTTACTTCCCAAAGGGAAAAATGATAAGCATTTTATTTTTCCATTTGAAAATTTAGAAATAGAAACATTAAGCAGTAGTCCTAGTAACTGAGACCAATGTTATATGCATTATCATTAAAATAAAGGCAATCAGTTGTTGAAATTCTAGGTCCATGTGAAATGCAAATAAAAACTCTCCCCTTTCACCCATAAACTGAGACTAGTACTGGGGAAAGCAGCTAAACTACATAAAGAAAAAATAAAAACAAAATGAAACGGGATAAAACACATGGCTTAAAAGATATTAGTTGGTTAACTTAATCATGTGTTGTATTAAATTGTGTATTTTTAAATGCCTAGGGAAATTTTTAATTTTTATGACAAGCACAAATATTTACAAAGTTTATAGTGTGTTACTTTTCTACAAGAAGGAAAAAGACTGTCAACTGCAAAGCCTCATTCTGTATTCTTGAATCCTCAGCCTTTTCTGAAATGTACATACTTGTCTAATTAAAAGAACATGATCTGGCCAGATGTGGTGGCTCACGCCTGTAATCCCAGCACTTTGGGAGTCTGAGATGGGCAGACCAGGAGGTCAAGAGTTCAAGACCAGCCTGACCAACATGGTGAAACCTTGTCTATACTAAAAATACAAAAATTAGCCTGGCCCGGTGGCACGTACCTGTAATCCCAGCTACTCAGGAGGCTGAGGCAGGAGAATAGCTTGCACCTGGGAGGCGGAGATTTCAGCGAGCCGAGATCGCACTACTGCACTCCAGCCTGGTCAATGGAGCAAGACTCTCTCTCAAAAAATTTAGTCTCAATAGCTGTTTCTGATCATCTAAAATTTCTTTCTTGTGCCCATTCTAATCAGACTTTCATCCCCACTCTTCCACTAACACTGTGCTTGCTGAAGTCACCTTTCTAAATTCAGTAGTCAGTTCTCAAGGCTTTCTACAGAAAGTCAAAATAATAATGTCTAAATACAGACTTAATTGATAACTGGCTAAGTCTAAAATTAGATTTTAGAATATCTGACAAATTAAATGATCTATATTCTTCAGAAAATCTCCCTAAAATACTCAGTTGAATTTTGGTAAGTTTCATGAAAACAAGTGAGTTTGAGTATAGATGTTCTCTATTGCTGCTTTTGCAGTCAGATGAACTGAGGAAATGTTGACATATTCTTCTGAAAGTTGAGCGGTAGCTATCTCAATAAAATCCACGCCAAAAATATAACCATTGTGCAAAGGTAAGGTTTTCTTACGTCAATAATTTTGCATGCATATACTCTAACACACGGGCAAAATTATTAAGTTCCCCAAAATTACAGGATGCAGAACATGGCCCCAGTTGTTTTAGTCTATAAAAAGTTTTAAGAAAACATTGCTGCGCTTCCTCCTCAGCCATCTCCCCCTGGAGAAAAATAATAATAAAACAACTCTTGATAAAATAACATAAAATCTATAACTTTAATCAATACATGTTTGCAATTAACACAGGATAAATTGAACATGTATTATAATTGAAAGGATTTATGTCAAAATTATAACAATGATTATGCCTGAGTGATATAACTCATTCTTATCCAAAGAGTTGAAGGTCTAAGTCTAAGGATCTTTAAAAGCTCAGATGAATGTATGCTTTTAGTGAGAGATTTATGCACCACATGATTGTGAAGAGAATACATGCTCTCTAATTTTTCAGAAAAGTTCAAACTTGAAGTTTATTAAGAAGAAAGTTATAAAAATTTAGACAAACTGCCTGGTAAACTGAGGAGGGGCTTCAAGATGGCCGACCAGATGCAGTTGCTTCTTGCCTTCTTCATGGAGAGAAACCAAAATGAGTAGATAGTCACTCTTCTGATAGATCATCTAAGAGAGAACACTGGAATTCAACAGAGAAGTGATGGGAAGCACCTAAAGCAAGTAAGGAGGGGGAAACAAGGCAGCCTGTTCATCTGGGATCAGCTGGGAGGCTGAAGAGGCTCCCTAATGTGGGGAAAGGGAAAATGAGAGACCCACAGCACTACAGTTCCCTATAATTCTAGGCACAGGAGAGCCCCTTGAATCTTGAGGACTTTGAGAATAACACAGGGAGCTGCCTACAGACTGTAAAAAGGCATTGCTCCAGACAGAGAACTCATGCTGGGTCCCACCAGCCACTGAGTCTTAAGCAGCTGCAGCACGGTACCATTTTGAGAGCCCAGCCCCCAGTAGAATGCATCCTGTCCTGGGGTTCAATAGCCTATGAATCTCCACATCCCCGGAACCCCACTGACATTGCTAGTCCACAGTGGCTACCACCGGAGCTGAGGCAGTAGCCATAATCAGCAACCCTGGCCACCCCAGCAAAGGAGTGGTCAGGCATGTTCATTGTCCTGAGGACAAAGTCCACTGTCCGCAGCTGCCATCACTGTGATATCCCCCATCCCCATCCCAAGCCACCTGCCTATGGCTGCTGCCTCTTAATGTCACTCTGCCCTCCCCACTAACAGGGCCACAGTACAGCCACTGTTGCCCCAACGTGAGCATTCAGCCAGAGGCCTCAAAATTACCCTGTCCCTGCTTCAAGAGCCATCACCTGCACATACTACAGGGGCCTGAATGCAGTACTTCCCAGCCTGGATCAATCCCCCACCCTCGTACCTGAGCACACCATCCAAGGGCCTGGGGATTTGCTCAGTCTAGTCCACTGCTTTTGACACCTGAGCACTCCTCCCAGGGTCTAAGTTTGGGCTTTCTCAACCTGCTACTACCAACATATGTGGCACCCACCCACATGTGACACTTGTGGGCCTGGGGACCAATCTGCCCAGACTGTCACAGCCACCAACACCACCAGAGCAGACCTCTTGGGCCCAAGGGGGTTGTCTCACCACTGCTACTGATATCACACACACCATGCCCACTGCCCAGGGGCTCAAGAACCTGCCCACCTGCCTGGCCCACTGCTGCCATTCCTGGTGTCTGAGCAAGACACTTGGAGGCCCAATAATTGGCCTGCCAGGACCCACTAACACCAGTGCCAACATACACCACTCTGAAACCCAAAGATAGACATGTTCAACCCATTGCTGCTACCACTGGGACCCAAAGATTGGCCTACCTGGCATCCCACTCCCCAGCAGAACTTGCCTCCACTAATAACTGCACCCTAAGCCACTGAGGAAATCACAGACACCGCTGACATTGTTTACAGCCAAAGAAATCATATAGAGACTACACTACTGCATGTACTCAGAACCAAAGCCGAAGTACCCTACCCGACCAATGCCATAGATCCATCTTCAAAAAAAAGTCTTTCCCTGGGAAAGCAAATTCAAATAATTAGAATAAGTGACCGTTACATCAGATACAAAAATATTAAAGTATGGACACAGGAAACATGAAAAAGCAAAAAAATAAGACACACCCCAAAAATAATTAGCCAGGAACAAATCTCAGCAAAAAATCTCAGTGAGATACACAGGAATACTGAAAAACAATTCAGGATATGAATGAGAGATTTACCAAAGAGAGATGTTTCATAAAAACGAACCAAACAGAAATTATGAAACCAAAGAATTCATGGAATGAAATACAAAATACATTCCAGAGCTTCAACAATAGACTAGATCAAAAGGAAGAAAGAATCTCACAAATTGGGGGCAGGTATTTTGAAATAGTCTAATCAGACAAAAATAAAGGAAGAAGAAGAAGAAGAAGAAGAAGAAGAAGAAGAAGAAGAAGAAGAAGAAGAAGAAGAAGAAGAAAATGAGTAAAGCCTAAGTGACATACGGGACACCATAAAGTGACCAAATACTTGAATTTTCAGTGCCCCAGAAGGCAAAAAGAAAACGAAAGCATTAAAAACTCCATTTAATGAAATAAGAGATGAAAACTCTTCAGGTCTAGCAGGAGATTTAGACATCCAGATACATGAGGCTCAAAGAGCCTCAAACAGACACAATTCAAAAAGATTTTCTCTGTGGGACATTATAGTGCAACTGCAAAAAGTTACAGACAAAGGGAAAATTCTAAAAAGAGGAAGAGAAAAGCATCCAGTCACTTATTAAAGAACCCCCATCAGACTAATGAAGGATTTCTCAGCAGAAACCTTACAGGCCAGGAGAGAATGGGATGACATATTCAAAGTGCTGAAAGAAAAAACTTCCAGCTAAGAGTACAATACCCAGCAAAGTTATCCTTCATAAATGAACAACAAGGTAAAGACACAACCTGTGAATGGAAAAAAATATTTGCAAACTATTCATCCAACGGGGGATGAATATCCAGAATATACAAGCAACTCCGACAGTAAAATACCAAATAATCCCATTAAAAAGTGGGCAAAGAGCATGAAGAGACATTTCTCAAAAGAAAACACACAAATGGTTAATAAGTACATGAAAAAATGCTCAACATCATGAATCGTCAGGGAAATGAAAATCAAAAATCAAAATGAGATAACATCTTACCTCAGAGTATCTATAATTAAAAAGCCAAAAGATAACAGATGCTGATGAGGATGTGGAGAAAAGGGAACCCTTATACACTGTTGGTAGGAATGTAAATTAGTACAGCCACTATGAAAAACAGTATGGAGATTACTCAAAAAACTAAAAATAGAACTACCATATGATCCAGCACCCCACTACTGGGCATTTATTCAAAGGAAAACGAATCAGTATATCAAAGGGATACCTGCACTTGCATATTTCTTGCAGCACTATTCACAATAGCAAAGATATGGAATCAACCTAAGTGTCCATCAATAGAAGAATGGATTTAAAAAATGTGGTATATGAAGATGGCCGAATAGGAACAGCTCCAGTCTCCAACTCATAGCACGAGTGACACAGAAGACCGGTGATTTCTGCATTTTCAACTGAGGTACTGGGGTCATCTCACTAGGGAGTGCCGGACAATCGGTGCTGGTCAGCTGCTGCAGCCCGACCAGCGAGAGCTGAAGCAGGGTGAGGCATCGCCTCACCTGAGAAGTGCAAGGGGGAAGGGAATACCTTTTTCTAGCCAGGGGAACTGAGACACACAACACCTGGAAAATCAGGTAACTCCCACCCCAATACTGCGCTTTAAGCAAACAGGCACACCAGGAGAATATATCCCACACCTGGCTGGGAGGGTGCCACACCCACAGAGCTTCCCTCATTGCTAACACAGCAGTCTGCGATCTAACCGCAAGGCAGCAGAGAGGCTGGGGGAGGGGCGCCCGCCATTGCTGAGGCTTAAGTAGGTAAACAAAGCCGCTGGGAAGCTCGAACTGGGTGGAGCTCATAGCAGCTCAAGGAAACCTGCCTGTCTCTGTAGACTCCACCTCTGGGGACAGGGCACAGCTAAACAACAACAACAAAAAAGCAGCAGAACCTCTGTAGACCCAAACAACTCTGTCTGACAGCTTTGAAGAGAGCAGTGGATCTCCCAACACGGAGGTTGAGATCTGAGAAGGGACAGACTGCCTGCTCAAGTGGGTCCCTGACCCCTGAGTAGCCTAACTGGGAGACATCCCCCACTAGGGGCAGTCTGACACCCCACACCTCACAGGGTGGAGTACACTCCTGAGA
The DNA here is from genome assembly GCF_002776525.5 of Piliocolobus tephrosceles. Classification (NCBI taxonomy): domain Eukaryota; kingdom Metazoa; phylum Chordata; class Mammalia; order Primates; family Cercopithecidae; genus Piliocolobus; species Piliocolobus tephrosceles. Next base: position 90,471,050 of record NC_045436.1, read on the forward strand.
GGAAGCTTCCAAAGTAAGAAACAGACAGGTACATACGCTGTTCAGCAATATTCTATCTTCTGCAACCTCTGCTGCTGATACCCAGGCAAACAGGGTCTGGAGTGGACCTCAAGCAATCTCCAACAGACCTACAGCTGGGGGTCCTGACTGTCAGAAGGAAAACTATTAAACAGGAAGGACACCTACACCAAAACCCCATCAGTACGTCACCATCATCAAAGACCAGAGACAGATAAAACCACAAAGATGGGGAAAAAGCAGGGCAGAAAAGCTGGAAATTCAAAAAATAAGAGCGCATCTCCCCCTGCAAAGGAGCACAGCCCATCGCCAGCAACGGATCAAAGCTGGTCAGAGAATGACTTTGACAAGATGAGAGAAGAAGGCTTCAGTCCATCAAACTTCTCAGAGCTAAAGGAGGAATTACGTACCCAGCGCAAAGAAACTAAAAATCTTGAAAAAAGAGTAGAAGAATTGACAGCTAGACTAATTAATGCAGAGAAGGTCATAAACGAAATGACAGAGATAAAAACCATGACATGAGAAATACGTGACAAATGCACAAGCTTCAGTAACCGACTCAATCAACTGGAAGAAAGATTATTAGCGATTGAGGATCAAATGAATGAAATGAAGTGAGAAGAGAAACCAAAAGAAAAAAGAAGAAAAAGAAATGAACAAAGCCTGTAAGAAGTATGGGATTATGTAAAAAGACCAAATCTATGTCTGATTGGGGTGCCTGAAAGTGAGGGGGAAAATGGAACCAAGTTGGAAAACACTCTTTAGGATATCATCCAGGAGAACTTCCCCAACCTAGCAGGGCAGGCCAACATTCAAATTCAGGAAATACAGAGAACGCCACAAAGATACTCCTCCAGAAGAGCAACTCCAAGACACATAATTGCCAGATTCACCAAAGTTGAAATGAAGGAAAAAATCTTAAGGGCAGCCAGAGAGAAAGATCGGGTTACCCACAAAGGGAAGCCCATCAGACTGACAGCAGATCTCTCGGCAGAAACTTTACAAGCCAGAAGAGAGTGGGGGCCAATATTCAACGTTCTTAAAGAAAAGAATTTTAAGCCCAGAATTTCATATCCAGCCAAAACTAAGTTTCATCAGTGAAGGAGAAATAAAATCCTTTACAGATAAGCAAATGCTGAGAGATTTTGTCACCACCAGGCCTGCCTTACAAGAGACCCTGAAGGAAGTCCTAAACATGGAAAGGAACAACCGGTACCAGCCATTGCAAAAACATGCCAAAATGTAAAGACCATCGAGGCTAGGAAGAAACTGCATCAAATAACGAACAAAATAACCAGTTAATATCATAATGACAGGATCAAGTTCACACATAACAATATTAACCTTAAATGTAAATGGACTAAATGCTCCAATTAAAAGACACAGACTGGCAAACTGGATAAAGAGTCAAGACCCATCAGTCTGCTGTCTTCAGGAGACCCATCTCACATGCAGAGACATACATAGGCTCAAAATAAAGGGATGGAGGAAGATCTACCAAGCAAATGGAGAACAAAAAAACGCAGGGGTTGCAATCCTAGTCTCTGATAAAACAGACTTTAAACGATCAAAGATCAAAAGAGACAAAGAAGGCCATTACATAATGGTAAAGGGATCAATTCAACAGGAAGAGCTAACTATCCTAAATATATATGCACCCAATACAGGAGCACCCAGATTCATAAAGCAAGTCCTTAGAGACTTACAAAGAGACTTAGACTCCCATACAATAATAATGGGGGACTTCAACACTCCACTGTCAACATTAGACAGATCAACGAGACAGAAAGTTAACAAGGATATCCAGGAATTGAACTCATCTCTGCACCAAGCGGACCTAATAGACATCTATAGAACTCTCCACCCCAAATCAACAGAATATACATTCTTCTGAGCACCACATCGCACTTATTCCAAAATTGACCACATAATTGGAAGTAAAGCACTCCTCAGCAAATGTACAAGAACTGAAATTATAACAAACTGTCTCTCAGACCACAGTGCAATCAAACTAGAACTCAGGACTAAGAAACTCAATCAAAACCGCTCAACTACATGGAAACTGAACAACCTGCTCCTGAATGACTACTGGGTACATGCCGAAATGAAGGCAGAAATAAAGATGTTCTTTGAAACCAATGAGAACAAAGATACAACATACCAGAATCTCTGGGACACATTTAAAGCAGTGTGTAGAGGGAAATTTATAGCACTAAATGCCCACAAGAGAAAGCAGGAAAGATCTAAAATCGACACTCTAACATCACAATTAAAAGAACTAGAGTGGCAAGAGCAAACACATTCAAAAGCTAGCAGAAGGCAAGAAATAACTAAGATCAGAGCAGAACTGAAGGAGATAGAGACACAAAAAACCCTCCAAAAAATCAATGAATCCAGGAGTTGGTTTTTTGAAAAGATCAACAAAATTGACAGACCGCTAGCAAGACTAATAAAGAAGAAAAGAGAGAGGAATCAAATAGGTGCAATAAAAAATGATAAAGGGGATATCACCACCGACCCCACAGAAATAGAAACTACCATCAGAGAATACTATAAACATCTCTACGCAAATCAACTAGAAAATCTAGAAGAAATGGATAATTTCCTGGACACTTACACTCTTCCAAGATTAAACCAGGAAGAAGTTGAATCCCTGAATAGACCAATAGCAGGCTCTGAAATTGAGGCAATAATTAATAGCCTACCAACCAAAAAAAGTCCAGGACCAGATGGATTCACAGCTGAATTCTACCAGAGGTACAAGGAGGAGCTGGTACCATTCCTTCTGAAACTATTCCAATCAATAGAAAAAGAGGGAATCCTCCCTAACTCATTTTATGAGGCCAACATCATCCTGATACCAAAGCCTGGAAGAGACACAACAAAAAAAGAGAATTTTAGACCAATCTCCCTGATGAACATCGATGCAAAAATCCTCAATAAAATACTGGCAAACCGGATTCAGCAGCACATCAAAAAGCTTATCCACCATGATCAAGTGGGCTTCATCCCTGGGATGCAAGGCTGGTTCAACATTCGCAAATCAATAAACGTAATCCAGCATATCAACAGAACCAAAGACAAGAACCACATGATTATCTCAATAGATAAAGAAAAGGCCTTTGACAAAATTCAACAGCCCTTCATGCTAAAAACGCTCAATAAATTCGGTATTGATGGAACGTACCTCAAAATAATAAGAGCTATTTATGACAAACCCACAGCTAATATCATACTGAATGGGCAAAAACTGGAAAAATTCCCTTTGAAAACTGGCACAAGACAGGGATGCCCTCTCTCACCACTCCTATTCAACATAGTGTTGGAAGTTCTGGCTAGGGCAATCAGGCAAGAGAAAGAAATCAAGGGTATTCAGTTAGGAAAAGAAGAAGTCAAATTGTCCCTGTTTGCAGATGACATGATTGTATATTTAGAAAACCCCATTGTCTCAGCCCAAAATCTCCTTAAGCTGATAAGCAACTTCAGCAAAGTCTCAGGATACAAAATTAATGTGCAAAAATCACAAGCATTCTTATACACCAGTAACAGACAAACAGAGAGCCAAATCATGAATGAACTCCCATTCACAATTGCTTCAAAGAGAATAAAATACCTAGGAATCCAACTTACAAGGGATGTAAAGGACCTCTTCAAGGAGAACTACAAACCACTGCTCAGTGAAATCAAAGAGGACACAAACAAATGGAAGAACATACCATGCTCATGGATAGGAAGAATCAATATCGTGAAAATGGCCATACTGCCCAAGGTTATTTATAGATTCAATGCCATCCCCATCAAGCTACCAATGAGTTTCTTCACAGAATTGGAAAAAACTGCTTTAAAGTTCATATGGAACCAAAAAAGAGCCTGCATTGCCAAGACAATCCTAAGTCAAAAGGACAAAGCTGGAGGCGTCACACTACCTGACTTCAACCTATACTACAAGGCTACAGTAACCAAAACAGCATGGTACTGGTACCAAAACAGAGACATAGACCAATGGAACAGAACGGAGTCCTCAGAAATAATACCACACATCTACAACCATCTGATCTTTGACAAACCTGAGAGAAACAAGAAATGGGGAAAGGAATCCCTATTTAATAAATGGTGCTGGGAAAATTGGCTAGCCATAAGTAGAAAGCTGAAACTGGATCTGTTCCTTACTCCTTATATGAAGATTAATTCAAGATGGATTAGAGACTTAAATGTTAGACCTAATACCATAAAAACCCTAGAAGAAAACCTAGGTAGTACCATTCAGGACATAGGCATGGGCAAGGACTTCATGTCTAAAACACCAAAAGCAACGGCAGCAAAAGCCAAAATTGACAAATGGGATCTAATTAAACTAAAGAGCTTCTGCACAGCAAAAAAAACTACCATCAGAGTGAACAGGCAACCTACAGAATGAGAGAAAATTTTTGCAATCTACTCGTCTGACAAAGGGCTAATATCCAGAACCTACAAAGAACTCAAACAAATATACAAGAAAACAACAAACAACCCCATCAAAAAGTGGGCAAAGGATATGAACAGACATTTCTCAAAAGAAGACATTCATACAGCCAACAGACGCATGAAAAAATGCTCATCATCACTCGCCATCAGAGAAATGCAAATCAAAACCACAATGAGATACCATCTCACACCAGTTAGAATGGCAATCATTAAAAAGGCAGGAAACAACAGGTGTTGGAGAGGATATGGAGAAATAGGAACACTTTTACACTGTTGGTGGGATTGTAAACTAGTTCAACCATTATGGAAAACAGTATGGCAATTCCTCAAGGATCTAGAACTAGATGTACCATATGACCCAGCCATCCCACTACTGGGTATATATCCAAAGGATTATAAATCATGCTGCTATAAAGACACATGCACACGTATGTTTATTGCGGCACTATTCACAATAGCAAAGACTTGGAATCAACCCAAATGTCCCTCTGTGACAGACTGGATTAAGAAAATGTGGCACATATACACCATGGAGTACTATGCAGCCATAAAAAAGGATGAGTTTGCATCCTTTGTAGGGACATGGATGCAGCTGGAAACCATCATTCTTAGCAAACTATCACAAGAACAGAAAACCAAACACTGCATGTTCTCACTCATAGGTGGGAACTGAACAATGAGATCACTTGGACTTGGGAAGGGGAACATCACACACTTGGGCCTATCATGGGGAGGGGGGAGGGGGGAGGGATAGCATTGGGAGTTATACATGATATAAATGATGAATTGATGGGTGCTGATGAGTTGATGGGTGCAGCACACCAACATGGCACAAGTATACATATGTAACCAACCTGCATGTTATGCACATGTACCCTAGAACTTAAAGTATATAAAAAAAAAAAGAATTAACATGAATAAATGATTGATTGAAAAAAATAATGTGGTATATATACACAAAGGAGTACCATTTAACCATAAAAAAGAATGGATCCTTTTATTTGAAACAACATGGATGGAACTAGAGGTCATTATGTTAAGCAGAGAAATAAGCCAGGTACAGAAATGTAAATTTCACTTGTGCTCACTCATTGAGGTAGAGAGTAGAATGATAGATACCAGAGACTGGGAAGGGTACGTGGGTGAGAGCAGAGTAGGGGAGGGATGAAGAGAGGTTGGTCAATGGGTACAAACATACAGATAGATAGAAAGTATAAGTTCTAATGGTCAGTAGCAGACTGGGGTGACTGTAGTTAGCAACAATGTAGTGCGTATTTCAAAATAGCTAGAAGAGAGAACTTGAAATGTTCCAACACATGATAAATGATAAATATTCAAGATGATGGACACCCCAAATACCCTGACTTGATCATTACACATTCTATGCATATAACAAAATATTACATGTACCCCATAAATATGTAACATGTATCAATAAAAACTTGAATGCCTGGTAATCTAAGAGATCCATAATTTGGGGTAAGTAAAAGGCTGTGCTTTTTTTTTTTTTTTTTCCTTTTAAACAGAAAGTAATAAACTATGCTCTGGATCCAGCTAAGGTTAATCAATGGCTGTACATAAAGTTTCAAAATTTAACTTAAACCCTTAAGTCAAATGCACAGTCACAAAATGAGAGTAGAGCAGAGCAACAGGAGATCTACAACATTTAGAGCAGGTGGGCTTGATTTATGAAGCGAAGAGTCCCGGGTTTCAGTTGAGATCTAATCTTTGTCATTCACCAAATTCATGCGTCAAGTAATTGTGCCCAGGAATCCACTTTAAATCCTGGTTCTGACTGCCATGTTTAAATGTTCTCACATGGATTATTATTATTATTTTTTTCATGTTTGCGTTGAGAGGAAGAGATTCTTTATTTTGAGGCAATAAGGAATAAGATTTAAGTGTGACAAGATCTGATGTGGATGCTTTGATTTCAAGTTGTACCTCACACATAGGGCCATAATTTTAGTTGTGCCTTGTTTTGTTAACTGCCAGTCTTTTTCAAACCGACAACAAGAAACTATAACTATGAATTCAAACGTATGGGTATCCATAAGTAAACTCAAGAGTTAGGTTAATCTTTGGGCTATTTTAGAGACAGTGGAGGGGAAGGATTCTTTCTTGAAGTTTTTCAGAATACTGATCCAAGTGCTATGAGTCCCTAGGAAACTCCTCAGGAAGAAATCTTTCCTAACTGTTAGGTGTGAACTTATTGCTAACTCCTAATGTGTCCTCTAAAGCGGAGGCACTTCTAAACAGAGCAAAACTACTGGCCTTTCTCTGCTCCTCACTCATTCCTTCCTTTTTAGGAGCAGGAATCAAGCATAAATGGGTCAAACTACCCTTTATTTTTTCTTCCAGGGATCTTCTACCTGTTCCAAAAAAACATGTGTTCTAATATGCTTTCAGCAATGAAGCAAACTTAGCAATAAAGGCTCCCTATGGGATAGGGGAAGTGAGGATGAAGGTTCTCAGAATGGCTGACAGAGTGGCGAGTCTACCTAATTCTTTGGGTTCATTGTTACTACCATACCCCTAAGCTATGTCCTCCAATCTAGTTTTAATCTGTAATAACTCCTTACTTATTTCTTGGTTGGCTGAAAATTCAGCTGGAGGAAAAGGAGGCATATAAATTATGGATGCACTGAAATCCACTATCAATATGGAGTTCCTTCTAGAGCGGCACAAAGTTTTACTTGCTTAGCTACGTCAGTTAACTAATGGCCTATGTAGGATTTTTAGATAAAGGCAGGATTGCTTGACTACTATTATTCAGAAATAGTCCCAATTTTCCACTTTTTGCCTCTGTAGATACATCTTTAAATGTATATTTGTAAATAAAACTAAATTGTTAGCTTTTAACTGACATTTTAATAACAGAAGGTAGTCTTAATTACTAGTTAGAAGAGACAAAGTCCTAATGGAGATAGAGCTTAAACTTCACCTTGAAGGATAGTAACATATAGCTAGAGGGAAACACAAAGAAGGAAAGAGAGGTTGGAGTTTTTCATAAATTTGATATATGGAAGAGAGAGTAAGGGACAAGGTAAATCTGAACTGGCATAGTAGGGCAGAAAGGTAAATCTGAATTGGCATAGTAGGGCCCAGAATATGTGAAGTCTTGAAAGCTAACCCAAGGCCTTTATCCTACAGGCAGTCAAAGAACCACTAAAAATTCTGGAACAGAGAAATAAAATGCTGAAAATAAAAAATTAGAAGGAATAAGTCAGTCACAGTGGCTCAAACCTGTAATTCCAGCACTTTGGGATGCTGAGGTAGGAGGATCGCTTGAGGCCAAGAGTTTAAGACAAGCCTGGGCAACACAGCAATAGCCTGCCTCTACAAAAAAAAATTTTTAAAGTTGGTCAGGCATGGTGATGCACGCCTCTAGTCCCAGGTACTTGTGAGGCCGAGGCAGGAAGATCACTTGAGCCCAGGAGGTAGATGTTGCGGTGAGCCACGATCACACCACTGTACTTCTCCAGCCTGGGCGACAAAGCAAGAATCTATATTAAAAAAAAATAAAAGGAGAAAGACTAATTTAATATATTTTTTTAAAAAAGCAAGATGGACAGAAGTAGCCAGAGAATCAATACAATTAAGCAAGAAGTCTGAAGTGATGAGAGCCTCAACAAACCACCTTCCCTTCCATGCCCATGTGTCAAGTTTATTTAAAGTAAAACCTATGAATGGTCTGTATTTGGTCTGCTACTATGCACTCCTTGATCTGCCAAAATAGGATTTCTGCATCTGAAATGGTTCTTGCTAAAGTTTCACTGACCTACTAGTCACCAACTCAAGAGGTTTTTTTTTTTTTTTCATTTATTATCTAACCAGAACAATCATTAGTAAGATGGGCCAGATACATAGTGGATCATGCCTGTAATCCTAGCACTTTGGGAGGCCAAGGTGGGAGGATCGCCTGAACCCAGGAATTTGAGAAAACCTGGGCAACATAGCAAGACGTTATCTCTGCAAAAATTAAAAAAAAAAATAGCCAGGTAAGGTGGTGTGTGCCTGTGGTTCCAGCTATTTGGGAGACTGAGATGAGAGGATGGCTTGAGTCCAGGAGGTCAAGGCTGCAGTGAGCCAAGATCACACCACTGCACTCCAGCCTGGTTGACAGAGCAAGGCTTTCTCTCAAAAAAAGTAAAATAAAATAAGCAAGATGACTGACCACTCCCTCTTATTAGTTTGTTAAGGCTGCTGTAAGAAAGTATCACAACCAAGTGGCTTAAAGAAGAGAAATGTATTGTCTTACAGTTCTGGAGGCTTGAAGTCCAAAATCGAAGTGTGGGGAGGGTTGGTTTCTTCCGAGGACTGTGAGGGAAAGATCTGTTCCAGGTGCGTCTCCTTGCTTGTAGATGGCACATACATGGCATTCTCTCTGTATGTGCATCTCTGTAGCCACATTTTCCCTTTATCTAAGGATATCAGTCATATTGAATTAGAGCCCACCCTAATGATCTCACTTTAACTTGACTGCACCTATAAAGACTCCACCTCCAAATAAGGTCACATCCTGAGGTATTGAGGGTTACAACTTCAGTACTTGAATTCTGGAGTGCACAATTCAACTCTTAACACCCTCCTTGAAATTTTACTCCCCTGGCATCCTTAGAACTCTTTCTCGTACATCTTGGACCACTCTTTCTCATTCTCTTTTTCTAGATCCTTTTCCTCCACCTGCCCCTTAAAAGTTAATGCTTTCTATGATTCTGTACTCCTTTTTTTTTTTAGTTTCTGCTTTAAAAAATTTATTTTAGGTTTAGGGGTACATGTGAAGGTTTGTTACATAAACACGTGTCATGAGGGTTTGTTGTACATATTAATACATCACCAGGTATTAAGCTCAGTACCCAATAGTTACCTTTTCTGCTCCTCTCCCTTGTCCCTCCCATCAAATAGACCCAGTATCTCTTGTTTCCATCTTTGCGCTCATAAGCGCTTATTTAGCTCCCACTTACAAGTGATAACATGTGGTAATTGGTTTTCTGTTCCTGTGTTAGTTGGCTAAGGATGATAGCCTCTAGTTCCATCTATGTTACTGCAAAAGACATGATCTCATTCTTTTTTATGGGTGCATAATATTCCATGATGTGTATGTACCACATTTTCTTTATCCAGTCTGTCATTGATGAGTATTTAGGTTGATTCCATGTCTTTGCTGTTGTAAACAGTGCTGCAATAAACTTATGAGTGCATGTGCTTTTATGGTAGAATGATTTACATTCCTCTAGGTATATTCCTCCAGTAATGGGATTGCTGGGTCAAATGGTAGTTCTGCTTTTAACTCTTTGAGGAATCACCATACCGCTTTTCATGATGGTTAAACTAATTTATACTCCCAGCAACAGTTTATAAGTGTTTCCTTTTATCCAAAACCTCACCAGCATCTGTTATTTTTTGACTTTTTAGTAATAGCCATTCTGACTGGTGTGAGATAGTATCTCATGGTGGTTTTGGTTTGTGTTTTCCTAATGATCAGTGATATTGAGCTTTTTTTCATATGCCTGTTGGCCTCATGTATGTCTTCTCCTGAGAAAAGTGTATTCGTGTCCTTTGCCCACTTTTTAATGGGGTTGTTTTTCTCTTGTAAATTTGTTTAAGTTCCTTATAGATGCTGGATATTTGACTTTCGTCAGATGCATAGTTTGCCAAAATTTTCTCCCATTCTGTAGGTTGTCTGTCGACTACTCTGTTGATAGTTTCTTTTGCTGTGCAGAAGCTTTTAAGTTTAATTAGATTCCATTTGTCAATTTTTGCTATTGTTGTGATTGCTTTTGATGTCTTTATCGTGAAATCTTTGCCCGTTCCTATGTCCAGGGTGGTATTGCCTAGGTTGTCTTCCAGGGATTTTATAGTTTTGGGTTTTACATGTAAATCTTTAATCAATCTTGAGTTGATTTTTGTATACGTTGTAAGGAAGGGATGCAGCTTCAATCTTCTGCATATGGCTATTGTGCTCCTTCTGTTTTTATACCACATGCTATCCCTAGGGCTTCATGGCTGCATGCTTTTAAGTGGCATCTATATAGGGATGCCTCTAAAACTTGTATTTGAAGGCCAATATCTTGCCTATGCCTTACCTAGGAATGTATATTCATTTATTAACCTAATACACATTTATTGAGTGCTTATGTGAGTTACACATTATTCCACACAGTAGGCAAAATAGACAATGTCCTTGTTCACATGGACATAAAGGGGGAGAGGTAAAATCTAATAAATATATGATATCAGATCATGATGAGCTATATTATACCCAAAAACAAGGCAAAATTAAGGGGATAGAGGGACGAATGCTATTTTAGATAGGGTTGTCAGTAAGTCCTCTCTGATGAGGTAGCACTAAAGAGACCTGTACCTCCAAAAGCTAAATGAAAACCTTTCACTGGATAACCCCCAAGCACCCCAAACTTTGTCAAGTTTCAGTCCAAAATGAAACTTGTTGTTCACAAACCCCACTAATCTAATTTCCTGTATTTCTGATTCTGGCCAGTGGCATAACCACTTTTCCAGAAACTTCTGAATCACAATTATACTATATCCAATTAATTAGTCACTAAATCCTATCCATCTATCAATTTAACTTCTGAAATATCTCTCAAATATAAGCCTTTTTTTCTATCCCCACATTGACTACCTTGGTTCTTACCAATTCTCATGTAACCTATTACAATAACCATTCTATACCCTGCTATACTACTAGCAAAGTAGTCTTTCTTAATGAAAATCTTGGCATGCCATTCACCAGCTTACACAGTCCCTTCCTTTCACCCTGTCTTAACAATAGACTTCAAAGTACTCAACTTGACACTCACAATCTACTGGGATCTGCACCCCTTCAGCCTTAGTCCTCATTGCCAAGCCATTGCACCCTAAGTTCCAAAAGTGAACCGACCAAACACTGTTCCAGCCCAGAGGACCTCCTACAAATGTCATCATTTAGCAAATACTTATGTCATTTCTATGATGGTGCTTTCTTTCTCTCCCTATAGAACTATCTACTCCAACCTTTTCTTCCCACAAACCTGTAACACTTATCATATCTCATCACTATTCATTTCCACTTATTAAGTTGTCAGCTTCTTAAGGGCAGCACTCTAGTTACACCTTTGTAATCCTTGTATCTGTATCATACCTGGTACACAATAAAAATTCTATAACTGAAACTACAAAACACTTGTGAAAGAAATTTTTAAAAATCTAAATAAATGAAGAGAGATTCCACATTCATGAATTGGAAGATTCCACATGGTTAAGATATCAGTTCTTCCTAACCCGATCTATCGATTTAACATAACCCCAATCAAAATCCCAGCAAGCCTTGTAGTACCTACCAATAAATGAATGCAAATATTACATGTAAGGTAAAATACCTAGAATAGCCAACACAATACTGAAGTAGAAGAAAAAAGTTGGAAGTCTCACACGTTCTGACTTTTTTTTTTTTTTTTTTTTTAATGAGATGGAGTCTCGTTGGAGTGCAATGGCATGATCTCGGCTCACTGCAAGCTCTGCCTCCCGGGTTCACACCATTCTCCTGCCTCAGCCTCCCAAGTAGCTGGGACTGCAGGCGCCCCCCACCACGCCTGGCTAATTTTTTGTATTTTTAGTGGAGACAGGGTTTCACCCTGTTAGCTAGGATGGTCTCGATCTCCTGACCTCGTGATCTGCCCACGTTGGCCTCCCAAAGTGCTGGGATTACAGGCGTGAGCCACCATACCCGGCCATGTTCTGACTTTAAAAATTACTATAAAAATACAGTCATCAAGACAGCATGATATTGGTGAAAGAAGAAACATAGATTAAAAAATACACACACACAGCAGAGAGCCCAGAAACAAGTTACAATGATAACCAACTGATATTAGACAAAGGAGCAAAGGCAATTCAAATGGAGAGAATGTCATCTTTGCAGCAGATGGTGCGGGAACAATTGGAAATCATATGCAAAAAAACTGAATGCAGACACAGATGTAAGCATTCACAAAAATTAACTCAAAATGGATCATAGACCAAAATGTAAAATGCAAAGCTATAAAACTTCTTCTAGAAGAAAATATAGAAAGCCTTGGGTTTGGTGATAATTTTTATATACAACACCAAAAGCACAATCCATAAAAAAAAAAAACTGGTAAGTTGAACTTATCACAATTAAAAACTTCTGCTATGTGAAAGATACTGTTCAGAAAATATTTGTAAGACATATCTGATAAAGGTCTTGTATAAAAAACACACATAGCATTTTTTTTTGTTTTATTTTGGTTTTTTGAGATGGAGTCTCGCTCTGTCACCCAGGCTGGAGTGCAGTGGCATGATCTCGGCTCACCGCAGCCTCCACCTCCGGTTTCAAGCGATTCTCCTGCATCAACCTCCAGAGTAGCTGGGATTACAGGCACCTGCCACCATGCCCGGCTAATTTTTGTCTTTTAGTAGAGATGGGGTTTCACTCTGTTGGCCATGTGGCTCTCGAACTCCTGACCTCGTGATCTGCCCACCTTGGCCTCCTAAAGTGTTGGAAGTCCAATTTTTAAATGGGCAAAATATGTGTATTATTTTATCGCAATGAAAAATATGAATACATTTTCATCTACCTCTATATCTATATCCATGTTCTGTATCTAGTATTCACTAGGATTGTTCACAAGGTTTTGATTGTTTACAAGTTTTCTCTTTTTTAGGCCAATGGTAGAATTGCATCTTCTCACAGCAATAATCAGACATGGCCATTGTACTTGGTTTGATCACTGAAATGTAGGGGTAAGTATCATGTGCCATTCTTAAGCAAAAGCTTCCAGAGCAAACAGAACTTCAATATGTTCTGTTTTCCTTCTGGCGTAGCAACTGTCAAAGTTCTAGATAGTGGCTGCATTGGCCTAGTTTAAGAAGAACAATTATGTATGAAAAAGAGCCCTCCGCCGTACCTCAATGAACATTTAACATGAGTAAGAAGTAAACATCTTCCCAGAAGTTTGGGAGGCTGAGTGGGAGGATCACTTGAGCCCAGGAATTCAAGACAATCCTGGGCAACACAGCGATACCCCATCTCTACAAAAAACATGTTTTAAAATTAGCTGGGCGTGGTGGTGTGTACCTGTAGTCCCAGGTACTAGGGGTGGGGAGACAGGGGCAGACTGAGGTGGGAGGATCACTTGAGCCCAGGAGGTCGAGGCTGCAGTAAACCCTGATTGCACTACTGCACTCCAGCCTGAGCAACAGAGTGAGACCCTCTCTCAAAAAAATAAAAACAAAAATAAATAAAAAATAAAAAAATAAGAAGTAAACTTTTGATGTATTAAAGTAAAAAAACAGCCTGAACAAATGGTTTACCAGTGATGATCTGAACTACAGTTTACTGATTAAAATATGCAGATGGTAAATTAACATAAGAAAATATACTCACCATCATTTGTCATTAGGAAATTGAAAAGTAACGTATCACTACAAACCTACTAATGGCTAAAACTAAAAAATTAGCAATACCAATTGACGTGGAGCAACAGGAAGAAACTCTTTCTTTTTTTTCTTTTTTTTTTTTTCGTGAGACAGAGTCTTGCTCTGTCACCCAGGCTGGAGTGCAATGATGCAATCTCGGCTCACTGCAACCTCTGCCTCCCAGTTTCAAGCAATTCTCCTGTCTCAGCTTCCCGAGTAGCTGGACTACAGGTGCGTGCCACCATCCCTGGCTGATTTTTGTATTTTTAGTAGAGATGAGGTTTCACCATATTGGCCAGGCTGGTCTCGAACTCCTGACCTTGTGATCCGCCTGCCTTGGCCTCCCAAAGTGGTAGGATTACAGACGTGAGCCACCGCGCCCGGCCAGGAACTTATTCATTGGTGCTGGGAATACATAATGGTACTTTTTGGATGACAATGTTTCTAACAAAGCTAAACATATGATCCAGTAATTGCACTCCTAGCCATTTACCTAGCTTATTTGAAAGTTTATGTCCACAAGAAAACCTGCATATGAATGTCTATAGCAGATTTATGCATAATAGCCAAAAGTTGAAAGCAACAAAAATGCCCTTCCATAAGTGAATGGAAAAACAAACTATGATAAATCTACAAAATGGAATATTATTCATCAATAAAAAGAAAGGAGCTATCAACTTATAAAAAAGCATGAATGAATCTTCAATGACTATTACTAAGTGAAAGAAGCCAGTTTGAAAGGGTACAAGATATACGATTCCAACTATACATAATTCTGGAAAGCAAAACTATAGAGATGGTAAAATGATCAGTGGCTGTCAGGGGCTTGAGGCCAGGGGAGAGGTAAATAGGTGAAGCACAGGGTATATTTCAAGCCAATTAAACTACTGGATGATATTGTGATGGTGGATACATGGCATTAGGCATTTGTCAAAACCTGGAAAATTTACAGCACAGGAATAAACCTTAATATGTACAAATAAAAAAATATTCATTTAGGGGCTTAGGGGGCTCCCAGATCAAATACAAAATGTAACCAAAACTCTAACTGTATTACAAGTACATTTACAACCTCATTTAAAGGGGTTGGGGGAAAAGTGTTGACTTCTGTAACTAAGAAAATGAATGAAATTTGTAAGATTGAGGGCAAAAGAAACTATACATAAGCACTGTACTTTAGTTGACTGCTATTTCCCATGGGAATATTGGTTAACAATTCTGATACTGCTATACACATATGGTGGAATTGAACAATTATGCAAATAGACAGAAGATGGCGGGAGCCTGGTTTCACATTACTGGAGTGGGAGGTTACAGACAAGCAAGGGAAGGAGGCTAGAATGAGCCATGTGGTAATGGATTAGAGTTTAAGGCACCAGTATTAACTTAGCTTAATGTAGAGACAAATGGTCACATATAGAGATATTTATAGATATGTGTATATATAGGGGTCAGTATATACACATGTTTTTCCTTGCTCTGTCAGTTGACAAACACTAGAAGCAATGACATAGTAGTATGGAGCACATTTAGCACCATTCTCCCATGAAAGAAACCAGCGCTCCTTGGAGAAATGGCTCATTCTAGGACTGGGGCAGGAAATATACAAGATGAGCTGGTAGCATCTTACAGTGTCAGAAAGCAAGGAAGTGCTCAAAAACCAAACAAAGCAAAATAAAAACTTCATGATTGGAGTATATCACAGGGACACAGAAGTCAACTGAAAGAGCTCCCAGTGGCCAAAGCTGGAGCAATTGGAGCAAGAAAATAAATAACATAGTATTGAATTATAACCCAAAGTATAAAATAAATATCCATGAGTCCATATTGATATAAATAAATGTATAAATTAATAAATTGGAGACACAATCTCCTATGCAGAAGTCCAAATAAGTGATGTAGTTGCTTCTGCCTCAAGGAAGTGAGGCATAGCTCCCCATTCCTTAAAAGCAGACTGTCCAGAGTGAATTCCTCCCAAAAAATACAGTTAAAAAGAAGGAGGAGGGGGAGATATCTGGGCCAAGTGCATAGATGAGAGTTTATTAAGTAGTATTAACTCACATGACCACAAGGTCTCACAATAGGCCAAGGAAGCCAGTCCGAGTTCCAAAGCTGAAGAACCTGGAGTCCGATGTTCCAGGGCAGGAAGCATCCAGCATGGGAGAAAGATGTAAGGCTAGGAGGTTAAGCCAGTCTAGCCTTTTCACGTTTTTCTGCTTCGTTTATATTCTGGAAGTGCTGGCAGCTGATTAGATGGCGCCCACCCAGATTAAGGGTGGGTCTGCCTTTCCTAGTCCACTGTCTCAAATGTTAATCTCCTTTGGCAACACCCTCACAGACACACCCAGGATCAATACTTTGCATTTTTCAGTACAATCAAATTGACACTCAGTATAAACCATCATAGCAGGTCTTGTATATTATGTAGAAGGCTGAATGTTTATTTGAAGTCTCATGTTGCAGATTAATACTTTGCCATCTGACACTTAAGGGGTGGGCATCACTTGTCAGAAATTCAAATACTTTTTAACGCAGTATGCCTTTGATAAGAAATAAAGCCTCTAGACACTATTGGAACTTTTCATAAAACTTCACCTTGTACTCATCCTGTATTTGCTTATTTGAGATCTAATTATATCTTGCCTATTTAGAAAGTCCTTTTTGAATATTCCTTATTTTATTAAAAAGGGAATGGGAAAGAGAACAACCATTTAATTCACCATAATGGTTAATAAGAAAAGCGATAGAGACAATGCATTTTGGTCATAAACTGTGCCTTATTAAAGGATGGGTTTTCTTTCAAATTGCAAAAAGAAAAATTTAGTAACAGCAACCCAAAACACCGTAAGCCTATATACTGTACTGAAATACAAAAGCATAAGCCAAAACTAAGAGTGTCTTTATTTTCTATTTGGATGCAAGCCAAAATCAAACAGAACTGACAGCACCATTCTGCCTCCCTCACGAAGGAAGGAAGGAAGGAAGGAAGGAAGGAAGGAAGGAAGGAAGAAGGAAGGAAGGAAGGAAGGGAGAGAGGGTGGGAAAAAGAACGGTTGGTGGGAAAAAGACATCAAATAAAAGCAAAGGAATACAACTTCCAAAGAAATCTCCAGTTCCTTACTGACTGTGAGGAAAAAAACTTCTCACTGGATTAGTCCTGACTATTAAGAATTAAGAGCAGCCTCTAGTGGCAGATTAAAGATTTTACAAAGTAGCCTTGCAGAAACCAAAATGCGTTCTATTTCTTTTACTACTTGCTCTAAGCAAGCTCAGAGCCAAATTAGCTCATCAACTTTAGCAAGTACGAATAATTTCACCCGGCTTTGAGTGTCCTCAATACTTATATTTTATTTTATTCTTTTTTATACGTAGTTTAGCTAGAGTATTATAATATCATGGTGGGGTGGGATGTGGTGGGGGAGGATTTTGTTTCAAGGAACAAAGGATTGACTGAAGCCTAAATGAAGACAGATTTGATGAACTGAAGTCCAGTTCTCACTTAGCCTTTTCTATATCCTTAAATGAGGAGTGATCAAAACTAGAAATATCCTAAGGAAAACGTAAGTACCTGAGAAACAATGAATTTCCCTGAACTTCATCTCTCCAAAAGGAATGCCTTTCTCCAACGCTGAAAATGCTAAATGTCTCGTTTTACACACCTGCGTTTCTCCTTCCTCTGAACTCTATCATCCAAACCCTTGGTTTCTCATCACTTATGAAATTAAAAATAAATGAATAAATAAAATGTACTTCCTCATCAGTTATTGTTACAAAGACGCTGTTATCTTGGGATAAACTCAACACGCCGTGATACGGTATGAGGATTGCCTATCATGGCAGCTGTCTACTATCCACAGAAACAGTCAGAAAGTTTTAGGAACACCCAAGGGCAGGTTTTTTTTTTTTTTTTTTTTTTTTTTTTCTTCTTTTCAGATTTTCACAACGGACAGTACCAGGCAGCTGGGGGAAAATTGCTGAAAGCTGGGACACAAACTGGAGACTCAGAGTGGATAGAAGTCACCCCACCAGAGAGACCAAGGAACTTCACCTACCACCAACCACTTCCCTGGACTTTTTTTGTTTTGTTTTGTTTTTTGTCGGAGTGTCTCCTTGTCGCTAGGCTGGAGTGCGGTGGCCCGATCTCGGCTCACTGCAACCTCCGTCTCCTGGGTTCAAGGGATTCTCCTGCCTCAGCGTCCCGAGTAGCTGGGACTACAGGCGCCCGCCACCACGCCCGGCTAATTTTTTGTATTTTTAGTAGAGAACGGGTTTCACTGTGTTAGCCAGGATGGTCTCCATCTCCTGACCTCGTGATCCGCCCGCCTCGGCCTCCCAAAGTGCTGGGATTACAGGCTTGAGCCACCGCGCCCGGCCGTTCCCTTGACTTTTAACCAGACTTTTAGAGAAAGTGTGGACTAGTAAAAGGCGGAAACTCTAGCCTGCCTTCCCCTGGTGTGGACACCCTTCCCGGTCGTCAGGCGCCTCAGAGGTTCACCCTCTCCGCCCGTTCCTCTGGGGCCCTGCTTGGGAGCGCAGCGCAGGTCAGGCCCGACCCGGGATGCCGCAGCCCTGGCCCACCAGCACTCCCGGCCCGCCTGTTCTCAGGATCCTGTGCATCCAGCGTTGGGCTGGTGCATCCTGAAGGTCAGAGCGCGGTTCCACCTAGGATGCAGGAGCAAGAGATGTGCGCGGAAAGTCTCCAAGGATGAGGACGAAGCCTCAGGATTCTCAAAATAAATGGCGCGCTTGGCCTTGGAGGGAAAGGAGGAGGCCTCCTGCAAGGTGTAGAGGAGACCGGAAGTCCTGACCAGCATCGAACTCGGATTCGCCGACCGAGATTTCTGCTTGGAGGAACTTGCGGGGCGGCCACATGGAGCCTCATGCGCGTGCGCAGCGTGCAGGACAGGAGGCTTCTGCTGTTGGCGAGGTCCAGTGAACCCCAGGAAGGGCTGGGTTGGGTGCCTGGGGCGACGGTTATTCTTGGCCTGGGACTCGGTCACGTCTCCGTGGAAATATTGCTAATTGTTCCTTCACTTGAAAGACGAGACTGTAGACAAAATATTTTTAAACCTTGACGAGCCTGTTACTCCCAAGAGCTTCTCTTCAAATTACTTGGAGGTAGAATGAACTATAAAATAATATTGCCTTCTTTCATGTCCTTATATAATCATTTAATTTTTTAGAGCTTCTCTGCTTCTCTTACACATGTGCTTTCAAGTAAATTAATCTAGATTTTATTTTTTTATTAAAAATTCTTACCTCTTCATAGGAATGCTACAATGATGAATTGATATTTGCTAAGCACTTGGAAGGTGAAAACTACATAAAATTTGGTGGAATTACTCTATTATTATTGATGCAGGAAAACAGTAACTTGATGGGACTGGTAACCTGGGCCATCTGCTATGTTGAATGTAATCATTATTGTAAAAATGCTTTGCCTGTTCATGCAAAGTGGTGGAGTACAGAAATAATTACCCGGGTAATTCAAATTCCCCCAGAAACTGCAGTCCTACTTGGAAGGAAAAGTGGATCTCCTCACTGATTTTGTTTTGGTCTTCTCTATTATTATTGTCACATTTAAGTTAATCAGTTGTATAAATGGAATCACTTGGTAACTTTTCCATTTTAATTTCTCTTTCCTGTGATGTAAAATGAATTAAGGCCAGATCTGCATTAACAAATTGAGAATTAAATAATACTTGTCCTTTTACAGCAGCCCCACTATTTTGATTTATATTTTGGCGTTGTAACAGCAGTTTAAATACAATTCCAATAATTTCAAATATTTTACATCTGATGATTAGTTGCACAATATTTCTGACTAGTAGAGAGGAATAAGATTGATAATGTCTAATTTTTCTTAGGTATATGGTAACCAGAGCAAAGACAGGCATTATGGCTAAAATTAGATTTCCAGTTAAACTTACTTCCCTCAGAACACTTTTAATTATTAGGACAATTGCATTAATTCTCCTCTTTACTCTGCTAATGTCAACTTTGTCATAGCCCTCAACATCACATAGTACCAATTGTGTTTCAGAAATAATCTCGAGAGTTTTAGAAATAAATTATTTTTTCAACACAGGGTTTTTAAATGTAATGTTCTAAAATATCCAGTAAGCAGCTGTAATCAATCGTTATTAACTTTCCTGTCTTCAAGCACAGAAAACATTAACATTTAATATCACAAAAGTAGGCCAGACCACTATCATCAACGTAATAGTCATCATCATTTATATCACTTATTAAATTACTCAGTACAGGAGTGCCAGGAAATGAAATAATATTGTGACTTCACTAGAGGGAGCAATTCGTTTTAGTAAATTGTATTACTTAGCTCTATATATTTAGTAATCCTAGAGTGGATCTAGACATTTAACATAATTTGAGAATTAAAATGTACAGAATTCATGAGAGATCTCAGTGAAGATGTACTGTCATTTCAAGAGTTGTTTAGAGGTTTTCTTAAACTATCTGAGGAGAAAAGCAGGGATTGAGAACTCAATATGGAATAAGTCCAAGGTAGTGATACTTTAGCTGAACATCTGTCAGCATTTCCATTTTGTTTTAATTTTCACACATTTGTACTTTTAGAGAAGAAATTACTGTCCACTAAAATTGGTGCAGCATGTCATTCATTAAAAGTTCAACAACAATCACAGCAATAGTAGCTAGTTTCCAAGTATCTGGTTATAAATGCAAATAAACTCCAGACTCAATTGAATAAAGATACTTATGCTGGTTAACCACTTATGTGACAGATGTTCAGGCCTAGTCACATTTTTGCTATACATTTCTATTACTAGCTATTTATGACAACCTCAACAGTTCACTTAGATTTGCATCCTATTTGATATGTTTCATACTCTTGGTTTTAGCCAGGAAACTGTTTTTAAGCAAAAATTAATATGGAATTAATGCAATTAATAATATTGCTACAAGTATGACTAATTATATTGTTTTGATTACATGTTAAATATTAATGTTTAATGATATAGATCTGGCCTTTGAAAATAAAGTAAAATTTGAGTTACTATCATTGAATTAATGCTAAATCTAAAAATACAAAAGAAGCTACGTTTTCAAAAATTATGGTATTATTTTATTTTAGAAATAATTCATTCAATACATATTTAGTAAATTTCTACCTAATGACGAATAGTGTTAGGGTGTGAGGATACAAAGATAAGTAAAGATCCATCTAGGCTCACAATTTAATGATCCTTATAAAATATAATTGTTTTCTAACAATTTAATTCCATTTATGTTTTTAAAAACCTATATTTTTAAAAGCTTCCTCAAGTCTTTTACGAAAGGAGTGGCTTTTCTCCTTTTCTAATCACTGAGAAACCATGACAAGGACTCAGAGGTTAAAGAAAGTTTTAGTTTTCCAGTACATGAGACATATTTAGGATATAAATTGTCAATTCTGTCTGCTCCAACTATTTACAACTATTTGTTTATATGTCTATGGGCTAGATGTTCTTCAGACTGCATTTCCCAAACCTTTCCCTAAAACCCTTCTCAAAAAAACATGCAGTCTGAATTCTTGTGCTACTGCATTGATGGTTTTGATCTTGATTTTTACCTGGGAATGCAGAAAGAGAGCAGGTAACTGATGAATCCGTGGTAATAGTGTCTTCCACATGAAATCTATCTTCTTTCCTCATTATATCATCTAAAATATTTTATAGTCCCACAGTGTTATAACAGACTGAGTTAACCATAGGCTTCTGTGAAATACAATATATCAAGGTTTCTATAAAGTTATATTCCAAAATATTGAGATGCATATTGTTTGTTGCACTGATAGTGTCATTTCACATATTTTTGTGCTGTGAATTAAAGTATAAATATCAGAGCCACAAAGGGAAAACCATGACTGAAATATATTAAGGATAAGGATTACACAGTGGAGATGGACTAATTTTCTTTTAAGTGAAATACTGTGAAAACTCACTTTATGACAAAGAAAAGGAACACTGGATTTCAAAAATGTTCTATATACTTATAATAATGAGGTGTTTTTATATTGGCATGTAATTTATGGAGACAGTTGAGAAAACAGAAATCCATTCATTTTACATTTTAAAGTTTATCTTCTTTTAAAATTATGTGAGGTTAGTTCCCATTATAGAAAATAAGTACATATCAATAAAAATTATACTCCATATTGAAAAACATTCTGGCAATGTGTTACTTGTTTATGCTATAATGTTCTTAAAACTCAATCTACAAACATAATGTAAAAGTCGCTTTAGAAGTTAGAAGCCCTAGCCCTTTCAAAAAGGGAACTAAATACATTAATTTTTTTAGTATTTTAATATTTAACATTGAGTCACACATAGCCATCCAATATGAAGCGTTTAATTGACTCACAGTTCTACAGGCTTAACAGGAAGTATGACTAGGAACCTCAGGAAACCTACAATCATGGCAGAAAATGGACCCTGATGGGGTCCTCCTGTCATCATCAGAAACCTACTTGCTTATACATTTTAGATTCTAAACTCAGACCAATTGAGTTTTTAGAGAAACTTAATTTAATTGCAGTACATATTGAAAATGAGAGTTCTCCATTCTCCTTAATGATGATTTGTATTACCTCATTTTACCATTGCAAGGAAAATGTATTTATACCTATTTGGAAATCCTTGGCCCTTGGCATTTTCTGTATTTGTAGTTTATAAATGTTAATCCCAGTGGATCCTAGGGACTGGTAAATGCTCATAGGCTGGGAATGTACTTTATAAGAAGTAAAAAAAACAGACATTCCCTTTCAGTTATAAAGCAAATAATTTAAAAACTTTGAGCTAGAATCTAAACACCTTGGCATAGTAACTAAGGTTTTGAAAGGCATTTAGGCATAATACATGAATGTTTTTACACATATTTCGCTTTATATTTTTTCTACTTAATCTATATTAATAATATAAAACAAAAAGAAATCTGCTGGACAAATAAGGCTTAGCCTGAAGAAGCAATGATAAGTAAAAGTCCTGAACATAAAATTTTTTTCAAGACAGCAATTGAAGAATGGGCTTTTATATGAACCAGGCTCTTGGGGAAACAGCTCAGAATACTGGGGCTCTATAATGTCAAAAAAAGTTTACTTCAGACTTAAAGTCAGCATTTTCACATATGTTATTCTACTGATAATAGGATTAATGTCTTAATAACTTTGCAAAATGAAACTATTAACAAAATATTTTACAATTACTGGGCTCTTCATCTTCAATGCACAATAGATAACACATAAATGTTTGTATAACATTTATATATGTTCTATATAAATGTTAAACCCAGTTTCTATGTGGTAAAACTGAGAAGAGTCTTAACTTCAAAGACAACTGGCAAAAGACTATGGCTTTATTTTCCACATTTCTATTTAAGGAAATATTATTACATTAGGCAGAATTATTGATATGCTTTGGTTCCACGTCCCCACCCAAATCTCATGTCTAATTGTAATTCCCATATGTTGAAGGAAGGGCCGGATGGGAGGTGATAGAATCACAGGGCTGGATTTCCCCCTTGCTGTTCTTGTGATAAAGTTCTCAGGAGATCTGGTTGTTTGAAAGTGTGTAGCACCTCCCCGATCACTCTCTTCCTCCTGCTCTGCCATGGTAAGATGTGCTTGCCTCACTTTCATTTTCTGCCATGATTGTAGGTTTCCTGAGGTTCCTAGTCATACTTCCTGTTAAGCCTGTAGAACTGTGAGTCAATTAAACTGCTTTTTTTCATAAATTACCCAGTCTCAGGTAGTTCTTTATAGCAGTGTCAGAATGGACTAATATAATTATCTAATAAGGAGTATTGCAGATATATTGCTGTTTTATATTATCCCTACAATAATTTCTAAGTTGTTTTTAAGAATTAGGGCATGAACTCGTCTTCTCTAATTCTTTTTATCATTCAAGAAAAAAAAACTATGTCTTTTAAAGGACCCCAAAATTGTGAGTATTACATAAAGAATTAAGAATTTAACATCCTGCCAGGGGCTGATTGTGGTGGCTCATGTCTGTAATTCCAGCACTTAGGGAGGCTGAGGCAGGCAAATTCCTCATGCTCAGGAGTTTGAGACCAGCCTGGGCAACGTGGTAAAACTCCATCTCAAAAAGAAAAATTAGAAAAAAAATTAACTGGGCATGGTGGCCCATGCCTGATACCTGTAGTCCCAGCTATAGACTGAGGCAGGAGGTTGGCTTGAACCTAGGAGGTGGAGGTCGCAGTGAACCGAGATTGTGCCACTGCACTCCAGCCTAGATGAAAGAGAGAAACCCTGTTAAAAAAAAAAAAAAAAATCTTGTCAGGGATGGTGGTTTATGCCTGTAATCCCAGCACTTTGGGAGGCCAAGGCAGGAGGATATCTTGAGCTTAGGGGTTCAAGACAAGCCTGAGCAACATAGTGACCTCATCTCTACAAAAAATTTAAAATTAGCTGGTGTGGTGGCATGTGTTTGTAGTCCCAGCTACTCAGGTGGCTGAGGTGGGAGGATCACTGATGCGCAGGAGTTCAAGGCTGCAGTGAGCCATGATTGTGCCACTGCACTCCAGCCTAGGTGACAGAGCAAGACAAGAAAAGGAGGAGGAAGAGGAAGAGGAAGAGGAAGAGGAAGAAGAAGAAGAAGAAGAAGAAGAAGAAGAAGAAGAAGAAGAAGAAGAAGAAGAAGAAGAAGAAGAAGAAGGAGTTTAACACATGTATGGCATATAATGGACTGTCCTGATAAGCCTCAAACAGTATTAAATAAAAGATTCTCAGTAAATGATTTGTGCTTATCTTGTTTGTACTTTGTGATATGCAAGTTAGCTTTAGATTTTAGAAATCATTCTAACACAGAGTGTTTTTACTTTAAAATGAAGCCAAAGTTGGGAATCTGAATCTTAGCTTCAAGAAATACGTTTATACTGGAGAAGCCTTAAAAAAAAATCTTTAGACCAAATACTAATGAGAGGTATCTTCCTCTGTAATGGTCTTTTGGTCTTTCTGCTTTGTATCTAGATGCTGGTGTTAACTGGGAAAACACTTAAATTACATTCCATGGATCTGCAGAAAGTTCACTGTGTCACCTAAGATGGTACTTCTACAAGGCTTTGGAGCTTTGGGTAAGGGAGTGCCTCTAAAATTTGCTGGTTTATTGCAGAAAACTAAGTGAATCTTAGATTAAATGGGAAAGCAGCCTTATGGCCATTTTGTAAAGTTTATCCAACATTCCAGTCTAGGATTTTTCTGAACTACCTTTTTTATAGGTGGTAATCCTGCCTATGTTTCAATTTTTCCAATGTGGAAGTCATTATTGTGTTAAAGAATTTGAGGCCAGGTGTGGTGGCTCACGCCTGTAATCCCAGCACTTTGGGAGGCTGAGGCGGGTGGATCACGAGGTCAGGAGATCGAGACCATCCTGGCTAACACGATGAAACCCCGTCTCTACTAAAAAAAAAAAATACAAAAAATTAGCCGGGCATGTTGGCGGACATCTGTAGTTGCAGCTACTCGGGAGGCTGAGGCAGGAGAATGGCATGAACCCAGGAGGCGGAGGTTGCAGTGAGCTGAGATAGTGGCACTGCACTCCAGCCTAGATGACAGAGACTCTGTCTCAAAAAAAAAAAAAAGAATTTGAAGCATCAAAAAATGCTTCCATATATTTTGTTGAGATCTATGATTCTACACCATTTAGCCTTTTGTTCTTTTTCTCCCTTTTGAAGAAACATAGGATATGCAGAATGTATCTATTATTTCTTCCCTGCACTACTGCTTTAAATACATGTATAGATACCATGTCATTCCTTAGTCTACTCAAGGTTAAACATCACCAGTTGACTGAAGCACTCCTCATGTTATGTTTTGTTGTTTTCACTATCTTGATAGTACTTTAGTGCTCTCAATATCTTTACCAATGTCTGTCATACTATATGACTCAAGCTATAAACAATATCCTACATTGGTGTAAGTCTAGAAGTGAACTATTAATAGATGATATGAAACCTTTATTCAATTGATGCAGACAAAAAAACACATAATAGTTTTAAACAGACTTACCATTGCCTCATATTGAGATTGCTGCATAACAAATTACCCCAAAACTTAGCCTGGTGTCATGGTGCATGTCTGTAGTCACAGCTGTTTGAGAGGCTGAGGTGGGAGGAACTCTGAAAGCTGTCTGAGGCTGAAGGTCTGCTTCTAAGATGGCTCACTCACATGGCTGTCAAGTTTGTTCTAGCTCAGTTTCTCACCAATGAACTTCTCCATAGGACTGCATGAGTATCTTCATGACATTATATGACGGCTGTCTTCTCCCAGAATGATCTGAGAGAGAGAGAGAGAAACAAAGAGATCCGAGCCACAATATCTTTTATGTGCTAGCCTTTGAAATCACACATTGTCATTAACATAATACACTATTGGTGCACAGGTCAGCTCTATTCAGTATGGGAGGGGGCTACACAGTAGCGTGAGTACCAGAAAGCAAGGATTATTTGGAGGTCATCTTGTAGGCTGGCACTAGAGTCTAACCTCTATCTCCCAATGACTAACCTCCATCCCACATGCAAAGAATACTTACATATTCTCAAGGCCATCAAAAATCTCGTTCCATTACAGCATCATCTCAAAGGCTATAATCTTGCTGTTCCAAACAGACCCAGATGTGAATAAGGCTTTTTGAGTGTGGTTCCTTGAGTATAGCTCCTTGAGTAGAATTCCTTGATCTGAAGATCTGTGAACTAAAGAGATAAAAAGTATGCTCTTCTTTACCCACATGCACACCCAACATACAATGATGGGCCATAAATAGGATAACCACTATAGACACTCCTGTTCAAAGTGTGGAAAACAAAAGGCATAGAAGAATCACTGATCCATAGCAATTTTGAAATCTGGCTAGGCAAATATTGAACTAGTATTCATTCCTACTGCTTCCTGGGAATGATTCTCTATGACTCTTGGTTTAGACCTTTGAAGTTTTGGCTCTATCTTCTGAACCAGCTTATTTTTCCATGAAAGAGGTAGCCTAGGTTTGCAGCTGTATATTTTTCCTAGTCTGGTTCCTGCCAGTAGAAATTTGGAGGTAAAAAAGCCTCTTTTATTGTGTTCTCTTCAGTCCAACCTGTTGATGTTTCTAACAGTGAAATACTCTTAAAAACTTTGTGAATCTCCTGTGAATCTTACTGGGGTTAATTTCATTATACAAAAGCCACACCCACAAATCTGTTTGAAATAAGCTCTGCTCTACTTAGAGCCTTTGCTGAGATTATTCTTAAGCTTCTTAGAACCTCTAATGTGACTCACTGGTTCTCTGAGGTACAACCTTAGATCTTTCTAAGGTCTTAGCAAAGGATTTTATAACCACATCCTCAGCTTCATTTTTACACCATAGTTGTCTGACATCTGGCAGTGTCTGAGTTTGATCTTTGTCCAGAAGCCATTTCTTTATTTTAGCATTGTTTCCCATCTTGAGAGGCTAGCAATTTTCAAGGCCAGCAAGTTTCAGCTCCTTTTGGTTTGACAATCTCTCCTTTAGCTTATCTTCTTCTCTCTCACATTTTACTATAAACAACAAGAAGAAACCAAGTGGCACCTTCCAAACTCTGACTAGAAATTTTTTACCTAGATCATCCATTTTATTAGATACAATTTCCAGTTCCACAGTATTGCAGGTAACTGTATTGCTTAACTTTCTGCCACTGTATTAAAACTATCCCCTTTTCCCCCGGTTTCTGAGAATGTTTTCCTCAGCAGAAGCCTCCTCAAAGACATCAGGCTTATTAATAATAGTCTATTGAAGACATCTTCAGCTGTCACTAACACTCTCTTCAACATTTTTCAGTTTCTGCCATTGCCTAATTGAAGTGCCTCTCCTATATATTTAAAATGTGTTAAAATGGCAGCAACTCACTTCCAAATATATTAGTTGTCTATTCATGTGTAGGAAATAACCACAAAACTTGATGACTCAAAACAACAATAACCATTTATTATCTCATTCCTGAATTTGACAGCTACTTAGCTAAATGGTTCAGGGTGTCTAATGAGGTTGGATTCAAGATACTGGCTAAAATTGCAGCATCTAAAAATTTGACCATGGCTGTAAATTCTGCTTCCAAGACGCTCCCTCACATGGCTGTTAAGTTCATGCTGGCTGTTGACAGGCAGCCTCAGTTGCTTACCACATGGACATCGTCTTGGGGCTGTCTGTGTGTCCTCATGACATGGCAGCTACCTCCTCCAGAAAGAGTGATCAAAAGGAAAGCAAGGCAAAAGTTGCTGTATATTTTACGTGCTATCCTTGAATGCCACACATCGTTATTTCCACAATATTCTATTAGCTACATAGGGAAACTTCATTCATTGGAGAGGGGCTGGGGCATGACATGGCAGGGGAATGTGAATTATAGCAGCCTGGAATCATTGAGGCCATTGTGGAGGCTGGCTACCATATTCACTGAAGTTCCTGATAATTTAATTTTGAGATGCTTCATTCCTTTTGGTATTAATTGATTTTTTTAAACCTAAACTGTACCCCAATCTATCATTAAGTTTTAGTTGTAGTTTCAATTCTGTATTTCAACCTCTTCAGATTTTTTTGAATTTCACTTTTGTCATATCAACAATACTCTTGAGCTTTGAATTATTAAGCATTCTAAGTTATAAAATTTTTGAAATCCAACTTATTAATAAAAATGTTGCTAAACACTTGTGTCTCCAGGCCTATATACACTTACAAAGTTCATAAAATAAGTACATATATCTTTACCTGCACCATTATAGAAATGACACACACACTAAATTCACTTTTTTGTTAGATATAAATAGGAGTCTAGTTCCCCCATGCACTATGATAATATAGTATACTAAGCAGTGGGCAACTCCAGGTTCACCAGGAACTCTAATATATTTTTTTAACGACTAGATTAATTATACTGACAAAATCCTTAAGAACTGAGTACTAAAGATTATAAGTTCTAAATTTTCTAATTTGGAAAACTGAAACTTATAATCGAATTGCTAGAGTTGTACACAAAATACTAGCCTCTGGCAAAATTATGAGGTAGGATAAAGTCATCAAGAATAGAGATGATATGGTCGTTTTCTCCCCTCGGATTTAGCAAGGTGCCTTATTTCCAGTAGATCATTAGCAAATATTTCTTAATTGATGAACTTGTTAATAAATTATTGGCAGATTATGCCCTCAAGTCTCTTGGTATCTGTATTAGTCAGTTTTCACGCTGCTGATACAGACATACCCAACACTGGGTAATTTACAAAAGAAAGAGGTTTAATGGACTTACCATTCCACTTTGCTGGGGAGGCCTCACAATCAAGGCAGAAGGCAAGGAGGAACAAGTCACGTCTTACATGTATAGCAGCAGGCAAAGAGAGAAAGAGTTTGTGCAGGGAAACTTCTCTTTTTAAAACTATCAGATCTCATGAGACTTATTCTCTATCATGAGAACAGCATGGGAAAGAATTGCCCCCATGATTCAGTTACCTCCTACTGGGTCCCTCCCACAATATGTTGGAATTCAAGATGAGATCTGGGTGGGGACACAGCAAAACTATGTCAGTATCCAATTCCTCTTTCCCCAAGGAACCTTCCCTTGGCACCATAAAAATGCCCCCAGTGTTCCAAACTGAGAGTATTTTTAAATCTCCAACTATACAATCAAACTTTGACTATTTCTGATAAGGAAAAAGTTGGACATTCTAAGAAAATTTAGGGAGCATTTGTTGTCAATGCCTTAATCTATAATAGACTATCTAATGGTGTAGATTTCCTAATAAAACTGACAAATAAATGAAAAGTTCGAGGCAAGCTTCTGACTGCCTTGCAAACCATAATAATTGTCATTTCTTGATCTCTCAGTAAGGTCAGTCTTAGATGAACATGTTGATTGTTTCATTCTTTACCAAACATCTGGACTTCCTGATGCTGGGATTCTAAAACTTTATTTCTTTTTAGCTGCCTTGCCGTGAGTGATTCCCTTTCTTGTTCATCCAACTTAAGAAACTCCTCTGGAAATAAATAGCATTTCTGAGTTTTGTTAATAACTTTCTCATTCAGTTACATAAGTTCAAAAACTTGAAGTTACTTGTTCTTTCTCTAAACCCTGTCATCCATTATTTTGGTGGTCTCCCTCAGCTTTGTCTTCTTTTTTTCTCTACCATAATCCCAGTTTAGACCCTTTAGTTTAGTTCTTGTTGCAGTTCATCTGGCCACATATTATTGCCCCATTAACTCACTAAAGCACAGCATCTTTCCATTTATTCACTGGTCAGAAACTCCAATGGCAATCCCATATCCTCACTGCCTATACAATAAACTCTAAACTTCTTAGCTTAGTTTTCTATGTCTGCCACGTTCTAGTCACAGTTTAGCGTTCCAGACTTATCTTCCACTATTACTTCACACTGGATTATTCTTGGTTCACCAAACTCATCCCACATCTATCATCAAGTGTTGATTTTTTTTTTCTTTTCTTCTTTTTTTGTTTGAGATAGGGTCTCACTCTGTTGCCCAGACTGGAGTGCACTGGTGTGATCTCAGCTCACTGCAATCTCCACCTCCCAGGCTCAAGTGATCCTCTCACCTCAGCCTCCAGAGTAGCTGGGATTACAGGAATGCCAACACACCCAGCTAATTTTTGTATTTTTTGTAGAGATGGAGTTTTGCCATGTTGCCCAGGCTGGTCTCAAACTCCTGGGCTCAAGTGATCTTTCCACCTCAGCCTCCCAAAGTGCTAGGATTATAGGAGTGAACCACTGTGCCAGGCCTCCCATCAAGTCTTTACTATGCTTTTTACTCTGCCTGAAATGATTTTCTGATGCTTTAATTAAAACCCTGCCCAGCCGGGCATGGTGGCTCACGCCTGTAATCCTGTAATCCCAGCACTGGGGAGGCCGAGGCGGGCAGATCACGAGGTCAGGAGATCGCGACCATCTTGGCTAACACGGTGAAACCCCGTCTCTACTAAAAATATAAAAATTAGCCGGGCGTAGTGGTGGGACAGAGTGAGACTCTGTCTCAAAAACAAACAAACAAACAAACAAACAAACAAACAAATAAATAAATAAATAAAACCCTGGCCATCTTTCAAAGTCAAAATCAAAAGAAATCTCAAACATGATGCCTTGATCATCCCAGCTAGAAGTATTCTCAATCATTTCTGAAAGCCCATCATACTTTGTACAACTCCTAAGGTATTCACTGAATTCTAACATAAATTTCAGTTATTTGCCTACATGATTTATCTCTTCTTGTGGATTTTAAGCCTCCTGAGAGCATTGGTTACCATTTTACACAAAGTGGTTAACACATTTGCCTTACTTAAAAGTGGTTCTTCATGAGTTGGAATCATGAAATGAGTTGGCTAAGTATTACACATTGGTTTGGGGGTGCTGGGTAGGAGCACAGTATAGTGTGGTTAAGAGAAAAACCTTTAGAGGTCAAATGATCCCAGATTTAAATTCAATTTTACTAATTCTTAACTGAATGATCTTGGACAAATGAATTATTAATCTCTTGGTACCTCAAGTTCCTCATTGGTAAAATGGGAATAACAATGCCTATTTCACAGATTTGTTGTCAGAATTAAATGAGATATAAATTAGGTACAAAATACTTTTTTTTTTAAGACAAGGTTTTGCTCTGTCACCTAGGCTGGAGTGCAATGGTGTGATCACAGTTCATTGCAGCCTTGACAACCCAGGCTCAGGTGATCCTCCCACCTCAGCCTCCAGAGTAAGGCATGCAACACCATGTCTGGCTAATTTTTGTAGAGATTCGGTTTTGCCATGTTGCCCAGGTTGGTCTTGAACTCCTGGGCTCAAGCAATCCTCCTGCCTCAGCGATCCTCTCCAAGTGCTGGAATTACAGGCATGAGCCACTGCACTTTGCCAAAACACTTATCTTAATGAATAATTATGATTTTCTTATCCTCTATTGTGCCTAGAACAGAGTCTTGTAATAGTGCTCAACAACTTTTTATTAAACAATTTAGAAAACAAAAACATATTATTAATTTTAATACATCTTAAATATTCACGTGTATTTAACAAGAAATATCTTAGATATAACAGAGAGGATAGAAATGGCAGGGTAGAGTATGGATATAAGATGCTGCATTTTTAAAAGTAAGTGAGAAGAAATTTAATTTTTGACACAGACTGTGTCATCATCTTAACAACAGAATATGCTGGGAATTTCTTAATATTTTCTAATGGGAAAATTGGAGAAAGCCAATTACCTATTGTTAGTTCTAATAGTTCACATCTTAAATTACATATAAAAATGTTTAAATACTGAAGCTTATGGGAGGCCTGGGCAGGCTTCAGATTCTCAGCCAGTGGGGAATTTTTGTGCCAGACCACCCACTGCGAAAGTGAAAAGTTGGTACCTTTGCCAGTGTGGGTATCTCTTCAGAGGAGTGCTCTGGGCTGTTGTAACCATTTCCCCCAGGAAGACTGAGGGGAAAAGAATACATGAGAAATTACTGGACAAACACTGTTTGTCCAAGTTTCAAAGTAATAACCAAAACTGGAATTAATGCCCTTAACATCACCACTCTCCCTAACCTAAATCTGTTTACATAGATTTGGGATGACTTGTTTTGAGTCTGCTTCTTTTGGGGACACAAACTTATATGAATAAAGCTAAAATTTCAAGGCAAGTCATGCTAATTAGTTATAGTTTGATTCAAATTTTTTTGTTTATTTTTAATCATCTTTCTCAAAAACATCTTTAGAAACAAGTCATTCAAGTAGTAATGCTAAAATGGCATTTACATTTGAAACTCTATTTCATTTTTGGGGGATAAACTTATAAAAGCAAAAGAGACATCCAAATAGTGGTAGGTTAAACCTGGAGAAGGTGTGGAAAGGTGCACCTAATCTTTACTCATAACGTTTACATTTTGTAAAGACTAATATTTAACATATTTTATTTTAAAGATATCACCTCGTCTATAATTAGGAACAGTGTGAAAATCTAGTGTCTTGGACTAATGTAGAGCAGCTGTTTATGAAAGTGCCTGAAACATAATAGACCTTCAATAAATATTATTGTGTTGGCAAAAAAGCTTAACAGGTGTGGGTGTGTGTACACAACTCTCCTTCCTCACCCCCTCAATAATTCCCAGGCAGTGTTAGTAGAGGACCACTAGAAGATGAAATTTTTCTGCTTACACATGAGCATCTGAGGATCCCAAAAGACTATCTCAAATCCTGGCTTCAGAGGCACTTTTTTTGCTCTCTAGGGGAGAGACTATTTATGGGGGAGGGAGGGAACAGCAGTCTATTGAATCAGGAAACCTTTTCCAAGTGACAGAAACCCAATTTGAACCACCTTAGGCAAAACAGGAAATATGCTGACCAGAGTAGCAAAATCTCAGGAAGGACATTTAACTGGACCTCCAGAATCATAGTAAAGGACAGGAGAGAGAGCAGGACTCTCTCTCTCCAACTCTGATCTACGCTTCTCTCTGAGTCTGTTCTTTTGGGACTAAAATCTTCTGCCCTGGAGAACCTGGACTTTTGACAACTCATCTCTTCATCTTGAAAAGCACTGCTTCTCTTTTCAAAATTATCATTTGAAGATTCCTGTGGAAGGACACAAAAGGCAGCCAAGCTCATGCACCTACTCTTGTGAATACAGAGATCAGTTCTAGAATTGGCAGCATCCGTTAGAACAATGTAGCACAAGTAAAGAGAAGAACAGGATCCCCCGCAAAAGGACAGTTCTGTTTCCAGAAAGGGGGACGTGCTGGGGAGATAAAATAAGTATTTATAAGATTATATTTTTAAAAACCAGAATTATATTTACTAAATGTGAAATAAAGGTATCGTTTTCAATTGCTTTCTATTTTACATAAAATGTTTTTCTTTGCCTTCTAGTGCTTATCTCATCTTTCTTCTGGCACAAATGCTTTTCTTACACAGCATCACTAAGTCCTATCCCTTCCCTCCTCCAAATCTGCACTTAATATTTACTTCCTTGGACTTCAAGTAAAATTTGGTGAATTGATTACGTTTGTTTCTCTCTGTCTTGCCCAGAGTGCTGTTAAAGTGGCAGCGGAAAAGAAAAATAAAACCCCAAGTGCAGTGGAGGAGAGAGACCATAATAGATGAAAAGTGATGAAAAATTTGGGAATATAGAATGTAGGTGGTGTATTTATTACAAAGCAAAAAATTACCCCAAAACGTAGCATCTTAAAATGATAAATATTTGTTATCTCATCCCAGTTTTGAGGTTGAAGAATCTCACAGCAGTTTAGCTGGGTAGTTCTAGCTCAGGGACTCTCAGGAGGTTGCATATACGTTGTTTTCTGGGGCTGCCATTATTTGAAGAGCTGGAGAATCTGCTTCCAAGCTCATTCACATGGCTGTTGGTAGGAGGTTTGAATTTCTCACCATAAAGCTGCTCATGAAATACTAATTACAATGGAAAAAGCATAATGTTAATAGAGAAGCTATCAAATAACTTTTAAATGTTAAAGTGATGAAGCAGACACCACCTTAAGTAATGAATTAACATAATGAAGTATTGAAAAATCACTATGTGTGCCTCCTGATATGATGCAGGAAGAACATGGCAGCAGTATGATATCCTGAATATCATAAAAATATATAATCTGAGTCTAATCATGCAAAAATAGCTCAAAGGGCAAGCTGTGAGATGCTACGAAATTACTGATCTCTAATCTTCAAACGTGTGAAGTTCATAAAAGTGTGTTAGGTGCTTTGATATGGTTATGGAAACACACAGGAGGGGCATGTTGACCTAACCTAACGCCAGAGTGTCAGGGAGGCCTTTCCCAAAGTAGGGACGTCTAAGCTGAGATCTGGAGTTAGCCTTAAAAAGGGTCAATGGGGTGAAGAGAAGCAAAAAAGGAGTGAACAGGTCATAATGTACAAGGCCAAGGAAAAAAATCACTTGATCTTATGCCAACTGATATGTGTGTATATATATGTATATATACATGACCATACATATGTATATGTGTATATTTTTGTAATTATATGTATATATATAAAGAAGGTATGTGTATGTATGTGTGTGTGTGTGTGTGTGTGTGTATATATATATCCTTTTCTTAATATCAGCAAATTGGCTGCTTTTCCTATCATGTCTAAAATGTCACATCAAACTGCCTTGACAAGTTGTCCATTGCTTTAGTGTGGGAAATGTGCACTGAAACACATGTGAAAGAGTAAAACATCTTTACCTTTGATTGGCTCGGTTACTATAATCTCTATCTTTTTCTTTTACTACTCATCTCATAAGATAACTAGGAAATATTATTTTCATAGCACTTTTAATTTATGAGTCATATTTTCTAAGCACATCAGCAGAAAGTGATACAGAAGACTAGCAATTCTTTGGTCCTGTCATACTGTGCCTAACTTGAGTCCTATTCTAGTTCTGACTCTGACATTCATTACCCAGGCAGCCTAGGGCAAGTTACTTCTGAGAATCAGTTTTCTTATCTGTCAAATAAGGAAATAATATTATCTACTTTATAGTATTCTTGTGAGAACTGATTGAGATAATATTAATATATAAAAGGCACTGGCACAATTCCTGGCTCATAGAAAGTACTCACCAAACTATCTTCTGCATCACTGTATATTGTTATACTTAGAAATGGTTATGAATAAAATAAAGGTAAAACGTGTTAAGAGTACTGTGAAAATAATATTGATCCATTGCTTTATGAGAGTATAGATAATTTTTTAAATTATAGTAACTGAGACAACCAAAGAAAATGTGTCAAATCTGTTACCTTTTTGTGAGTTTCCAGTCATCTTCCCCCTAGGTTTCTGGAATCTCCAGCCATCTACCTCTCCCTGCAATGCCGACCCGAACTAGTGGTTTTCCACTAGACACTGGGGTCTTGAAAGTTCTGCAGGCATTGCAAAACCCACTGCATTAAAATTCATTAAAATTTCTTTTCCATTCCAGTCCCTATCATTTTATTTATTTGTTTGTTTATATATGTATTATTTACTTATTTAGTACAATGAGGTGAATTTTTTTTTTTTTTTGGTATATATTAAGAGTTACCAAATGCTCCATGGATGTTTCACCAAAGGTAATATCATTCTTCCCACTGTTTGCAGTGAAGTGTGTCTAGTTTGTTGTTTAGGTAACAGCTGGAAAGTAGAAGTGGATATGGTTAGTGTTCTAAGGAATATTCTACCACCCATAAGTTCATCAAAACTGTGTGAGGCCTACTGGACAAAAATGAGTAGAAATAAAAATAACTATAACTTGTTTGGTCTGTGACCCTAATCGAAGTCTGATTGGGTTAAGTCTTTCTTTTTCTTTCTTTCTTTTGTTTTTAGACAGAGTCTTTCTCTGTTGCCCAGGCTGGAGTGCAATGGTGAGATCTCAGCTCACTGCAACCTCCATCTCCCGGGTTCAAGCAATTCTCCTGCCTTAGCCTCCCAAGTAGCTGGGATTACAGATGTCCCCCCACCACTCCCGGTTAATTTTCTGTATTTTTAATAGAGAAGGGGTTTTGCCATGTTGGCCAGGCTGGTCTCAAACCCCTGACCTCATGTGATCCACCTGCCTCAGCCTCCCAAAGTGCTGGGATTACAGGCATGAGTCACCATGCCCGGCCTGGGTTAAATATTTTTTGTTGTTTTTGGATCAATATTTTTAATTTCTTAGGTTTTTGTATCTCTAAGAATAAAAAAAAACTTTGTCCATAATATATTTTGATACACTATATTTTACTACAAGTTGTGAGCAGTGAAATTTAAAAAAGCATAAAGGGATTTGGACCTCATAATCCCTTAACCAGTAAAATGACTCTAGACAATTGCGAGCTGGAAACTTCTGTTATCTATGTGTCTCCCACCTTTTATACTTCCCTTACCACACATATTCCCGGAACTAGATTTTTCAAAACTTCTTTATTTTAATAATGTATTAGGAAATACTAAAATTTGTTCAGTATCTTATGAACCCTGATCATGATTCACCATCCTGAAACTGCTCTGATGTAGGGAAGATGCTAGCCGTGTTGAAAAACATTATGATGGAATTTCTGCTATAGAATTCTTTTACACTTCTAGTTTGTTGGGAAAAGGATTAGAAATTAATTAGAATTAATCTGAGATTTAATTTATGCCAATTCAATAGATTTTAATGTCTTTGAACTCTTGTTTTTGTGAACAAAGATTTTAATTGTAACATTTGATCAATAGGCATTTATTGAACATCTACTCTGTTACAAGGTATTGTGCCAGGCCACCACAAGAAGCCAAAAAAAAAAAAATGACCCACAAAATCTTAACTCATAATAAAACACCCCATATGATAATTGCCAAAGGAGTAATATGGATGAAAGTTAGTTTGGGAGTATGGGAACAATAATCGCCCAGAAATAAAATGAAAAAGTAAAAAGGGAGAGAGTCATGAGATTTAGAATTAACCTCTAAGTGAAATTTTGGAAGAAGTTAGAAAGGAAAAGAAGGAGCCAAAGAAGGGTGAAATGTGGCAGCCCTTCTGTGAAGTTAAAGATATGTTTCAACCAAGTTCTAATCTAATGAGTAGCAGGATGACAATGAAGGTGTTTTTTCAATTGTACAAGGAAGATACATCACAATAAAATACTGCTGAGCCAATAAAAAGAGTATTAGCACAAGAAAAACAGATGCATTTGTGTGAAAAGTTGTGTAAAGTTTAGTACATAAACTTTACAAACTTTTCAGTGTTTTCTTGGAACACATGAATTTGACAATGTGTGTGAGTCCACAGATGGTAGTTTCAGGGAAGGAGGAGCTTTCAAGGTGAGAATGGCAAACTGGAGATTTCTCACTTTGGTGGCCATAATGCCAACGGTCATATTGCCTGGGTGAAAGAAGCCTGCTCACTCACTCTCCCAGCCTCTCCAGCATGCAGTGGGGCTTTATTAAAGAGTGTGCACAGTTCTTTTTGTGCGCTGAAAAGACAAGCTATACAATATTGCGTGCTTTACTTATTCTACTGAAACTTTTATTGTTCATAGAAGCACTCTATATTCATAAGTACAAATGGTTTACAGGTAGACTCTTGATTGAATAAAATAATGTATCATATCTGGAAAAGTGAACACTACAAACAATCTGAAGCGTTAATTCAAAAGAGAAGATAAGCAGAGCATAATCCAGGAGCAGCCAAAATTCTGGGGAGAGTCGCCTGTTGTAGAAGAAGGGCAATAATAAAGAAGGAAATGAAGAAGGTAGAAAATAAAGGGAAGGTAAAGAAAAGGAATGGAGAGAGAGACTTAAATTTCTCTCATCCCTGAAGCTGTGTTGATAGCTATTCCTAATCCCCCATTCTCTGACAAGGCATTTTGTGTAAATGCAGGGTCCAGCAGAGACTTTGTGTTGCCAGGCTGCTCCAGCCACTGTGGTCTCATCCTCTCTCCACCTCCATGGTGGCACCCCACCCAGATTCCTTTCTTGTCAAACTTGTTTCCAGTCACCCAAGCCCTCTAGTCTGTGACCTCTTGGTCAAACTGTCTGTTACCCAGGACACAAATAGATCGAGGGTGTCAGATAACATGGTAATTTGGTGGGGGAGAAGAGGGTTTGAGTGAACACTGCAATACTCTTTAGAATACTCCTTTCCCCAACTACTCAAACCCCCAAAAGTAAATTGCCCTTTCTCCACCTACGTTTCTCTTGTCTCTAAGTCACTGAAAAGCAACTGAGTCTGTGATTCATAGTTCTTTATATTTATTTGCTTCAATGCATTCATTGTCTCTCTAGAGCTAACTTAGTGGAACATTTGAGTCAATTCTATTTTTCTTGGGAGAGTGGAATAACATCAAGTTGGGTGCTGACGAAGTTGAGCTGTATTACTCTATAGGAATGACATAGAGCATTGTGTGCACTGAAGTTAGAGCAGTGACACTACAAGAAGTGAACACTCTGTAACCACATCTTAAACAGAAAGCCATTTTCACTGAGAACGAACTGATTGGTGATGTCCAATTAGTACACATACATAGCACTTGTCACGTTGTTGATGCCTGCTGAGACTCTGGAAAGCCTTGTTTACTGCATGTCTCTGCTGCCACCCTCCAACCCCTGCCAGAAATTCTCAGGATCACTACACAGGCTGTGAACACACTGAAGCAGGAGCAGTGGCCTTTGAAGAAGCTAGGATGTGACCTTGAGAGTAATGCAACGATGCAGAGTTCTCAGCAGACATGCACACGACCACAGCCACTTTCTCACACCCCTAAGCACAGAGATTTGAGTGAATGCTCTCAGCAAAACTTCTGTTTCAATAAACAAGTCAGAGGTAGGGTCCAGGTTGAGGCTGAGCGTGCCATCTGTCCGAATATATATATTATATATATATATATTATATATATATTTACTAAGAGGTTATAATGAGTCAGGCATGCATTTAAATAAAACTATTTGTATAAGAAAAAAAAATCTTCTTAAGAGGTACAGGAATTGCTCTGTAGGTTGATTGGCAATTCCTGAAAGACCTAATAACATCACATCTCCCTTTTGCTTGCACCCACCTTATCTCAGATTTTTCTTCAATGTTGGTGGGGGCGGGGGGGTTGTGGAGGGAACAGAGGTTAGGCAGAGGGAGAGAGACAGAGATACAGAAACAGAATCATCTTCCTATTCAGGAATTTGCTGAGTGCCTGAGTCAGTAATGTTTCCAGGTGAGGGCACAGGAACTTAGGATGTGCACTGTCTTGAATTCTTCCTTCAGCTCTGTTATCTTTTGGTAAATTCTGTATATATTGACTGGGCACGTGAGCCTAGCACATAAGTCAGTGCAGACGTATCATTTTACTTTCCATTACTTACGTTTAAAGAAAAAACAAATAGGTCAGAGTCGGAAGGAGGCAGGATCCAGATCAGTTGTGGGTGGGATCCGATGGGAGCCTAGGATTTCAGCGCGACCTCAAGCCAGGACTTCTGCGAGGTCTCAGGTCCTAGGGCTCTTGCTGCCACTCCCCACCCACTGAGCCCTGCCTCCCGGGATCCCACCCCGGGCGCCAGGGATGGCAGCAGCACGACAGTTCTCGGCCCTGTGGACAGACGCTCCTCCTAGACTCCAGCTTTCCCCCACGAACCTTTATAAGAGATGAAAAGCTGTTCACACTTTGTCAAGTGTGAAAGAAAAGGAAATGCTCTTGTGTTAGAAGCCCTGAACCTCAAACTCCTCAAGGAGAACGGTTGACTCAGCCACCCTCCTCCTCCAGCCCCTCATTTGTCCTCCGCTTCCTGCGGCGGATTGGTCCTTGATAAGTGGCCTCCAGAAGAGTAGGTACTTTGGGCCAGGGACACGGCTGGGGCTGCTCGAGGTGCAGAGCTCTCTATAGGTCCTCTCTCCCAGGACCGGATAGATGATTCATTTTTATACGTAACGTTTTACCCCAGTCTATAGCCGCAGCTGGTTAATGTTCAACCCCCGGGCTTCGAGAGGCAGCTCCAAGGAGGCAGGCAGGCATGACCCGTTCAAGGTATATGGCTGCTCAAGGCCCGAGAAAGGGTGAGAAGGGATGTGGCAGGGGGCTTCTCCCACCCTGGACTCCCTGGGTGGACTAGAAGAGAGCAAAGAAGCTGTCACATCTGTGGGCCAGCCTGGCGCGCGATCTTTGGAGGAGCAGCGGCAAGGCAGGGCCAGGGTTGAGTCCAGACCGCCCACGAGGCGGCCAGCCAGGCTGGGAGCTTCGGCGCGTGCGGGGTCGTCCCGAGCGCAGGCGCCAGGGCCCCCGCTTAGCCCCAGCTGGACCCCGCGGGCGGTCGGTGCAGTTCGAGCGTGTGGGCTGCTATGCCCTGCCTGAGGCTTCGGGCTAGGGATGCGGCGGGAAGTAGGGGTGCGGAGGCAGCTGCAGATTAGATTCCGGTTTTGTTGGCCGGAGGGACGCACAAACTTCGAGTGCCGGGCCAAGAGGGCGACCCCGGAGGTGTGTAGGTGGCCCTCGGGTTCCCGCTTCTCCTAGTGTCTCTGAAAATACCGTCAGGGTAAAGGGAGACAGGCAGTTACTCTTACCACCACTGCCCTTTCCCCATGTCATTGGCCAAAAAATGAACGTTAAGATAAAGCAGCTGTTTTAGTAAATGGAAAGCGGTAGGACCAGGTTGTAACTGAAACCCTGTTTAGACGGCCAGTGAGGTGCTAGGAAAAGCCGCCCCTGGGGGCACGTTCAGGTGGGGCGGCTGTACCTCGCGTGGTTCTAAGGGATGGATTGCGTGGTCCCCATGGAATTCATGAGTCCAAAAGGTCCTGGTCACCTGTCCAAATATCCATACCCTGGCGCATGGCGGATGACAAGATGGCCCGGCCACCCAGAGGAAGGAGGATCCGGGATGGGGAGCTTCGCACCGGTAAGCTGTAGCTCAGAGCTGAAACCTAGCATTCGCAAGAGATTCTTCTTCTTCTTTTTTTTCTCTCGTGTTCAGAGAAACAGATAAACAAGACACCGCCTCATCAGATAAGAACGTCTCCCTCGATGTCACGGATTTCAAGAGGTAGCTGGAGAAGCTGAAGTCAGGAGTGTCTTGTGAATGAACATCGCCCGAGGCCCAGCACCCACAGAAGAAGGGTTCTATTTTACTCTACTTTGCTTGATATTATTTTATTTTCTAACAAAGTGATCCATAGTCTGCAACCTCAGGTTCTGAGAGGCAAAGCCCATTTCTTAGCGCTGGGAATGGCTTGCAGGGTCTCCACCTCTGTCCTCTCTCTCCCTTCAATCCCCCACCCCCATCCATCCCCTGAGCCCGCACACAGCGGGGTGAAGCTGTCCGGGAGACTAGTGGGCAACAAAATGTGGGCACCCTCTGAAGCAACGCCGAGAAGGCCCTGCAGTCGATCCAGGAGGACATAGAAAGATGCCATGAAGTTCTATTGGGTGCAGCAAGCCGCTCCCCACACACACTCCCTGTGATACGTGCCCAGAGAAGCAGAAGCAGTTTTGAGGGCTGTTGACACACGCAGAGCGGGGAAACTTGCCCAAGAATTGGGCTGCCACTGGTCTGAGTCCCAGGTCACATTCAATAAGCCGCCCACCGCTTTCTGGGGGACAGCAGGGATGGTTCTAGGTCTCATCTTTCCAGATCGACGAGGATAAAAGTTCCTGCCCAGGACTGTGTGCGAGGTTGTCCCGCACTGCTGCAAACTGTCAGCGGAGGCAGAGAAGATTTGCTGTTTCTGGAGAGAGAAAGCATTGGCAGAGGGAGTCTGGCTGTGAGGAATCCATCCCCAGGCCTTAGTGTGGGTACATCAGGTCCCAGCATCAGCGGGCCATTTCCTCAGTTGCATGAATGGAGGAAAAACAAAACAAAACAAGACAAAACCTTGGCTGTGAACAAAGAAAATAGGAGAGGGAGAGAATGGAGGAGAAAAAGAGAGAGCACGAGGGAGGGCAAACACCTTAAACATTTTTTGCCTGAAGACTAGAAGAACTAGGTCTGGAAAGATTCGTCAAAGTCCCAGGGTGCCCACACCCACCCTGCCCAGGGAGAGGCCAGCGTGTCTGCACTTCTCTTAGTCCTTCTGAAGGAAGGAAATTTAAAAAGCACCCCCACTACCACCCAAAAGTAAACACTTTGACCATGTAGTCATTACGTGTTTTTAAATGTTTTTAATTGTAAGGAATTTGGATGGCTCTTATAGCCATTCTTCTGCAGAGTAACTTAAGCTTCAAATAGCTCCTGTTTTCCACAGCTACTACTGAACTGTTAGCAATGTATTGTTACTAAAGGAGTAGAAATGAGTTTTAAAGGTAATTAAGTAGAGTTAAATATATCTTCAATGGGGTATTTCATTTCTTGCAGGATTTCTCTAATCTTCAAACAAAATCTAAAATCAACATTTACTTTTTAGAAATGCATAAAATACTCAGCACAGAAGTGAATGAAGTTATGCATCCCAAACACAGCAAATTCTGTTTTCTATCTTTTCGGATAGACGTCAACAAAGGGAAGCCCTCCCTTTGGGGAGGAGGCAGGGAAGGGTGGGAGGGGCCAAGGGTGATAAATTTTTAAGATTAGAGTAAAATTTCCCTGGGCTCATCTGCTAGAACCTGAAAAGATAAATCAGTTACATGTTTACAATGGTGTTTCTACTTAACCCTCTTTAAAAAAACTCGAATTACCATTCCCTCAAGTTCAGTTAATGCAATTGTTTGGGAAACTGGGGAAGAAAAGCTATTTTAAAAAAAATTCCTTCTGAAAATCTGCTACCAGAAATTCCTCTCCTTTACTTCCAGACTTCTTCAATCAGCCACGTTTCTTGCTTCCCGGTGCGCTTAGATTAACTGCAGTTCATCAGGGGGTTTATAAATCAATCAATAGGGAGTCTATATTCATAAAGGCCTCTGATCTAATTACACCCCCTCCTTTTTTCCTCCTCTCTAAAAAAGTTAAATCACAGAGCCAAGGACTCCCAGGGTAGCTCCGTCGATTATGGGCGGCC
This sequence comes from Piliocolobus tephrosceles, assembly GCF_002776525.5. Classification (NCBI taxonomy): domain Eukaryota; kingdom Metazoa; phylum Chordata; class Mammalia; order Primates; family Cercopithecidae; genus Piliocolobus; species Piliocolobus tephrosceles. The sequence continues at coordinate 90,514,420 of NC_045436.1, forward strand.
GCAGGCTGGGGAGTCCCGGCGACGACGGCGGGGGCGCCCGTGGATTAGGATGTGGATTGCAGGACAGACCTTTGTTTGGTCACATTTGCGACAGGGATTGGGGGAAGGGTCGTCCTCCTTCGGAATCACGCTGGATTTTTATAGACTCGCCTTAAAAGGGCTCACTCTTCACAGGGTTAATTTATAAGGCTTTCGAGGAATATTAGGACTTTGAAGACATTGTTCATATTTTCCCATTAATTTTTTTGTTACACTCCTAACCCCCACCCCTACACGCCCCCCCAGGCTTCAGCGCCTAATAGAAGGGGGGTGGGGATGAGAGAAAAAGCAGGCAAGGAGGCGAAGAGGATTTTGCCTTCTAATCAAACTGCTTATTCGGCCCAGGCTCTCCGACATATTTTTAAAAATTAAATTTCTAACCAAGTCGTAAACACTAAAACTCAGATTTAGGAATTGGGAGGAAGTTGAGACAATCATGAGCTGTATACACCTTTTCCCAGGTCTCCACCAATCTGAAATCGGTATTAGCGGAATGAAGAATTTGGGGCCTTGGAAATTTTTTAAGAGGCTTACTTTTTTTTTTTTTTTAATAAAACAAAACCCGAGGATAGGCCAAAGACACCGAGAGAAAAAAAGGTGCCTGAGAGTAACAGGTGAGGGATGGAAGGGGGTGGAGGGAAGAAAGCCCCCAGACGGCGGATCGCCTGCGCGGGGTTCCTGCCCTAGGCCTGGCGAAATTTTGAGCGCTCAAAGAGCGGGGCGGCTGTGGGCTGAGGCCAGTGAGGCCTGGAAGCCTCCGGGCCCAACCTCGAGCTCGCCATTTTTGAACTCAAGCGGGGGAGGTTGATGCTCACGCTATAGATTATGTTAAAGGTTTCTTTAAGCACTTTAATACACAACTAGCTCAGAAATCATTAAGAGACCTAGAGAAGGAGAAAAAATACCCTCACACTCACCGGTAATAAGTGTTGACATGCAGCAAAAATCGATTGAGTGGAACCGAGGTGGTGGATGCAGCGACGGCTGGAGGGGGACCCGCGCAGGGGCGGGAGGGGCGAGGGGACTGACTGCACCGGCTCTGGGAGCTAGGTTTCTCTCGCAGGATGGGAAAAGGAGGTGCGGAAAGGGGCAGGCGGCCTGCTGGCTAGCGGGATTGAGAGTTGGGGGAAGAACAGAGGAGAGAGTAAAATTATTCCTTTTAGAAGTCCAAGGGAAAGGGGCTGAGGTGAGAGAAATGGCCTCTCTTAGGTCTCAAGTCTCCGCCCCCAGCCTGCACCACTCAAGTCGGGGAAGTGACAACTCTTCCTAAACCTCGACTTCCATTTTTTGTTTCCTGCAGATTGATTGATTTCCTCGCGTTGTTCTAGTTCCGAAACCAAACTAGGCCGAGGTACACCTCCTCTACCCAGAGCTCCCAAATCACTCACCAACCTGCAGGGGAACCAAATCCTCCCGGCAGGTCTCGTTAGCGCTTCCAGCCCCCATCCGCAAATCCCCTCTTCTAGCTCCTTCCTTCCCCTCCCCGCTCTGCCCCTCCCCGCCCCCTACCAGGCTGAGAGGCTAAGGTGCCAGGACCGCAGAGCCCTGCGGCTCCAGAAGCCAAAGTCCGCCCGTGGGGACCGTTTTGCTCTCCACTGCTCTCAAGCGAACAACATGGACGGAGGTGACCCTCGTCCAAAGGGCTTTTATCTGCCACCGACTGCTGCGTGATCCCTCCGCAAGTCGGGGGCAGAGCTTTAAAATGAAAGAAAGTTAATGTGCGTTGAGCACTGATCTTAAATCGGGGACATTATCTGCGATCTCTTTAAGTGGCAGCAGCAGTTTCTTGCAGAACAAAGACTCAGTGTCTGAGCTCCAAAAGCTTCTAGGTTAAGTTTCATTCAGATGAAAGCAACTAAAGCGCGAAAACAATGATATTCTCGCTTCCAGAAAATCGGAGGTTACTTTTTGCTCTAAGTTCCCCAGTGTGGTGTTTCTTCTCGCCCACTCTGGTTGTGCGCGGGGTTGACAAGCGTAACAAAAGATCTCAGCACATCCCTCCCCCCACCTCCACAACGACCCTCGTAGCGCCATGAGGATGAATTCTCTGGGACTAAGTGGTATGTGCTTCTATTTGTTATGAAATCAAATTTCACATTTTTTAAAGCTGAAAATCGCTGATAAAGGAGGATCGGGTGCTTAAAGTTCATTTAAACACTCACACCGGACTCATTCCCTGTTTAGATGTCGGAGGATGGGAGGGAGGGCCAGGGCTGTAATTCATCTTGATTTGCTTCATTGTCCTGCAGTTTGCAAACTATAATCCTGTATAATTTCAGGAACAAGCAGGTTTAGAATTAATGGGTCAATATTATTTAAAACAAAACACCGGGAGCATGACCTTTGCCTCAACTACATATTGCTCGACAAGACTCAGGAAACTCCACTCTAACCTCTCAACCCCTGGGCTCTTTGAGAAACTGAAGGGCTGTAGTTATTAGAAATCGTCTTTGTTTCTTTTAATGTCTCCAAAGGATTTGGAAATAGTAATGCAATATAACATGAAGGATCTCTCTACTTAAGCCTGAAAGATAAACGTGGAGGCCTAAATATTTTGAACCGGAGATGTTTCCTTGTAAATTTATTATAGATGTATTCCTCCTGAGAGAAATGCATATAAACCGTACATGTATAAATGCACAAATATTTCTCCAGAACAATTTGCTAGAGGTGTGGATTTCCTCATAAAGGAGTAAACTTGAGAGTCATTCTAAGCTGATGGACTTGCTAAATTTCTTTCTCCTTTTTTCTTTCTCATATTATTTGCTAGCCAAAATGGAATCCCCTGGGTTTAAGCCAAAGAAAAATTGGAGAGACAAAATTAGATTTTGCAGCCTCCCCCCCCCCCCCCCCAGGAATGCCTTTTTTTTTTCTTTTTGGTTTCTGACGAATGGCTATAATTTATTTCTACCAAATTTAAATAAGGATTGCTGCCTTGTATGTTTAACTAGGCAGGCAGAGGAAATTGGTTTGTTTAGGAAGCAGTGACTGAGATGCCCTGGCCAAGTTAGTGACAGAGGAGGGCAGAAAGAATCCAGACCAATTTGTATGCAGTATATTTTACTCCCATGAAATAAAACACATTTTTCTCATATTTGCTGAAAAGTAAAACAATAATATTGTACGAAATGTTATACACAGGGTAGGTTGTACATAGCAGTTTCAGAAACATCATTGCATCCACCAGAGAAACTATTCTAAAACTGATATTCACACATTTTTTATAATAATAATAATATGTTAGAAACATACAGTGTGGCATTTAGTATATACACTCCCTTGCTTGCAAGCGAAAAATCCTAATCGCTTCTGTATAACATGCTTTATTTTAAAGCCTAACCTTTAAAAACACTGTTGTGATATTACTAACAACTGCTTTTATAAAATTAATTTGACATTTCGATATATATACATCCTTTCAGTCATTTAAATGTTAACAATGCTAAACTTAAAAAATAACAAGCTTATAGTAATGTTAAAATGTCATATCCAGTCAAACATTTGTTTGTGTATGTGTCCTTGCAACTGTTGGAAATACTTGTAGTGAAAGATGTCAGACACTGAGGACATCCCTTTGAAATCAAAGGAGCTCTCTCTTTGATTCAGTGGTTTCCTTTTCTCTATATAGCTTCTCTTTCTCTCCCTTTCTTTAGTGCCCACGACCTTCTAGCATAATTCCCAGTCTTTCAAGGGCGGAGTTGCCCCATTCGGCACGGTCCTAGGATCCCGGCGCTGTGGGTGCGGCTCACACGGGCCGGTCCACTGCGTACTGGCAAGCACTCAGGTTGGAGGCCGGGTTCTGCACGCTGGCGTAGCCGAAGCTGGAGTGCTGCTTTGCTTTCAGTCTCAGGCTGGCCAGGCTCGAGTTACACGTGTCCCTATAAACATACGGAGGAGTCGGCGGCGCGTAAGGACAGGCAGGCGTCGGCACCGCGGAATTCAGCGATGGGCTGCTCAGGTTGTTCAAGTTATTCAGGCTGTTGAGACTGGAGCCCGGGACGCCCGTCACTGCTGAGGGTACCATGCTGGACGACATGCTCATGGACGAGATAGAGTTGGGTGGGGAGAACATGCTCTGCGATGACAGGGGGTTGACGTTCATAGAGTTGAAGAAGGGGAAGCTCTTGGTGGATAGGGAGGCAGATGTTAGACCCTTGGCGGCCCAGTTGTTGTAGGAGTAGCCTGGGTACATGTCATCGTAGGGCTGCATGAGCCCATTGAACTGCGGCCCGAAGCCATTCTTGCACAGCTCGGCCTGCTGATTGCGCTCCCGCTTTCTCCATTTGGCCCGACGATTCTTGAACCAAACCTGGGAGCCGTTGGGGCAAGGGAGCAAACAGATGCCACAGTGCAGATTAATAAAACTTCCATCAGAGGCCAACCCCCGCCCTCCCCCGACACACACGCTAGCACACTCACACACCCTAGCCTTGCTTCACTGCACCGCCCTGCACACCAAGCTACTAGGGCCAGCTTTCGGTTATTGGCTCGGGTCTCCACCAACCGCGGGCGATCTGGTCTGCTCTGGCCTGCGAACTGGGACTCGGAGCTATGCCATAAACCCCAGCCGAATGCATGGAGACCTGCGGACAGCTTGATCACTCAGTCAGGCTTTTCTCCAGGTCCAAAAACACTTAATGTAAAATAAACGCGGGGCAGCAGGCTTTTCCAACCCTTCTCAGGGCACCTTGCAAAGTTGCTTCCATTCCGAAGCCACAGACCCACGGATGAGGAGAAGGGGCTGGAAAGGCACTAGAGGACCCTCTTCCTCCCTTGCAACTCCTCCCTCCCCTCCCTGACCTCCACTGTCGTCCCCCACCTCCTGGTACGTGCTCCCTTAATAGGGACTAGGCCGCTGACACCCTTTCTCGCCTAGCAAAACAACCAAATAAAGAGCAAAAGACCAACTCTTCGTCAGCTCGTTAACTCCAGGAGCTTGGCATATTAAACTCTGGGAACCCGGAAAGAGTAGTTCTGCAGATTCCCCCTCCTTTCGCTCTGTCCCCTCTTTACCCTAAGCCCACCACAGGCCTGGCCCGCGCGCCAGGCCCAGGCCGGTCGTTTGGCTTTGCAGGCGGCCGCCCAGGCCGGCCGGCCGGCCCCCACCCGTGTCCGGTGGCCCAGCCGCAACCCCGCTCCCAATCCACATCAGGCCTCCCTGTCGCCCCAGACGGCCGCTTTTGTGTATTGGAGCGAGGCCTGGCCTGAGATCTCCGAGCTGACACCGGTGATGTTTCACATTACACATCTCCGCCGGGTCCAGCCGCGTAATCCTTTTCTCTTTTTCCTTTCATTCTTGATTTCCTTTTTATCCCCCTTCCTCTTTGCACCCCACTGCTATAAAAAGCACGCCTCACTCCCACTTGGCTCGACAAGCAGCCGCCCTGGAAGGAGAGGCAGCTGCAAGGAGAGCCCAGCGCCACCGCTACAGAGCACTAGGGCGGAGCTGCGGAATAGCGGGCGGGGTGGGAGGGCGTTTTCGAAGGATCCCAGAAAACCCATAGACTCTGTCTTTATTTTAATTACTTGCCATTTCTACCCCAGACCATCTAAACTTTGCCCAGGCGAGAAGAGTAAGTGAGAGGCCCGTTCCCCTGATGCGCAAGAGAGCTAATGAAAGACTGACCTTGCTCAAAACCACGCCGCCCAGGACCCAGCTGTGGCTCTGGGCAGTTAAACTAAAACCATTTTCAACTTCTTCCCGGCCTTTTATTCACCAGCATAGCCTCATGCCTTGCACAAATGCCACCCAGAGAGTGTCTTCGTTCCCTCTGATTTGGGAAAGCATTTTGGTCTTTATTCTTTTTATCATTGTTGTTTTCTTCTTTTTGCTTTCTCTGCTCTAACTGGGGGCTTTACTTTTCCTACCCAGAGCACTTAACTTTTTTTTTTCTTTTAACAGCAAAGCCTCTGGATGCCGCTTGATTTGCTTGATTCTGTTTTCTGCTCCAGAATCCTAACAAATTTGGAATCTTCCACCGACCAGCATAACCCAGGACGTTGCTATTGGGTAATTTATTTAAGCTCATTTTTGCCAATCCATAAAGTACACATTTGCTACAAAGTTAAGGTAAGCCCTTTTTACAAAACTACGATTATAATTTAGAGGAGGGGGTGTGAGTTTCAATCTCCAGAGTTCAACTCCTGAAATAAGATAAATAAACCAAGCTGAAAAGTCTTTTTTCATTTTTTCTTTCTCCTAAGAGGACTAGCAGTTGTGTATTAAAACTTGGCCCCCGGAGATCACAAAACTAGGAAGTAGGGTGTATGGAAGAGACCTGAATGACCGAAAAAAACGTAAAGAAAGTGTAAGAAGCGCGAACCCAGGAGGGAAAAAGCTGGGACAGGGCCGGCACAAAGGTTTCCCAGGGAGGGCCAACTCGTGTGTGTCTCTGGCGGGTTTTCCTTGTTAAAGGCGCACAGGTTGGAGCCTGTTCTCGGCTCTTGGCCTGGTAGGGATTTTATTAGCTCTGGTCTGGCAATTGCAAGCCAGGAACACAACGCCCTGTGCAGGGGATTGCCCACGCAGGCCGCCTCGTGAGGTCGCAGGATGGCGGGGCAGTGAGCCGGGGCCGTTCCAGGAGCCTGCGCCCGGGCGGCAGTCCTGTAGGCCTCGGAGAGGGAACTGTAATCTCGCAACCAGGCCGCCGCCAGGCCTTCTGCCTTTGCAAAGCCGCGCCCCACCGGCGCCCTCCCACATTCCCTCCTGGTCTACTTGGTCTGTACGTCCACAACATCCTCCCCTTTATCCCTCCCAGACTCCGTGCTGGCTCCTACCCGGACTCGGGCTTCCGTAAGGTTGGTCCACACAGCGATTTCTTCGCGTGTGGACATGTCCGGGTAGCGATTCCTCTGGAAAGTGGCTTCCAGCTCCTGGAGCTGCTGGCTGGTAAAGTGAGTCCGCTGCCGCCTTTGCCGCTTCTTCTTGGACGGGTCCTCGGCGCCCACGTCCTCATTCTTCCCCTGCTGGCTCTTATCTTTCTCTGAAAACGAAACACACACAGTTTCCCGTCAGCATGCCCACCTGCAACGCGAACGCCAACTGGACCGGCAGCAGCTGTGGAAGAGCTGGGCTGCCTGACGCCGGAGAAGGGTGCGCGCGGCGGCTGCGGGCCGCGAGGAGCTCTGCGCCTGTGGGGTGTGAGGGCGCGAGTGTGGGTGTCCGTGCCCCATCTCCTCTCCTCCCCCAGCGCCGCACGTTTTATTTACATGTTTATCTCACCGCAGCGGCAATTCACTTTTATAGACTGTGCTTTCAAGTATATTTATACACCTTTGCGCAGACACACCAAATCTCCTGGGACTCGCACACGCGCGCGGCTTACAAACTCCCTCCCCCCTCGCAGAAAGCTCAGATTTCGATGCGGTTTGGGAAGGCTAGGAAAAGATGTGGGGATTCGGTTGGGCACCCAAGTTCGCCGGCCCTTTCGAAGAAAAAAAATAATGCCTCTTCGCGAAGGGCATTTCTGAGTGGTTTTAGATAATTTCCTAACGAGTGGAGCTCCTCGGGAGCTGAAAGCCGAAAGGAAAACAGGGACAGAGGTGGGGCGGCCTCTGAAGGTCCTCGAATCGAGATGCTGGGATTTTTGTGATCCAGGAAACAGAAGGGAGGCCAGGGTAGGCAGAGAGGGCGGCAGAAAGGCTCGCGCCGTTAGCGCTCGAGGAGGTGGGCTGGTCGAGGGAGAACTAAAGGGATGCGGGGTAGTCAAAATTCCGGCTCCCGGAAGTTCTGCGGAGAGCCAGGCGAACCACCACTCCCACCACGCCTCCCCCTGGAGGGGCTGACTTCCTTGGGGTGAGAGGGAGCGCGTGGCGCGGGGCAGCTGAGCTGGAATGTCTGCAGGGCGGCGCGGCGCCTTACCTGCGGCCTCCGGGCTGGAGGTGTCGGAGATAGTGTGCACCTCCAGCCTGTGCTTGGAGGAGTCCAGGGAGCGGGGCTGACCGGGAGCCAGAACCGAAGCCATGGGTAACGGCTGGGGATGGTGACAGGAGGAGGATGAGGAGACGGCCGACAGCTTGGTCCCTGCTGCTCGGTGCTCCAAGTGAAGCGGGCCTTTCATGCAGTTCATGGACGAGGGAGCGCGCCGCTCTACCAGTCCTGGGCTGCTGCCCCGCCGAGCCCCCGTAGCCGCCGCTGTCCACTCCGGGTCGCGCTCTAGGCGCGGAGTTTCCCCGCTGCGGGCAGAGCCAGGGGACGCAACCCCCGCCGAGTTCTCAAGCCAAGCTGCCCCCGTCTCCTCCGAAAGGCTCAAGCGAAACAGTCCGGAGACCGAAAGTCAGCGGGCAAACGAAGACATGGGATGCAGGCAGAAGGGCACCACTCGGAGAGTCTTTAGGGAGCAGGCTTCCAAGCTCCAAAGCGAAATAAGAGTGGGCAAAGACCCCCTTCTTCTCTCCCTCCCTCCCCCCAAAAACCCCTCCAATAAGGAAAGCTAACGCAGACCGCGCTCTGCCCACCCCCCACGCGGCAGCCCTGACAGCGAAGTGTCAAGAGTGACAGGGACAGGTAGCTGATATTAGATCCCCTGCGGCAGCGGCAGCCGCTGTAGCAACGACGCTGCCCTCGGAGCGCACCCTTCGCAACGCGCACACGCACACCCCCCGGGCGGTCGAACTGAAGCCGGGCCTCGCCGCAGCTCAGCTCCAGGCACCTAGGCGAGCGACGGACCAGATCTGCGGCTCCGCGCTTCCCTGTTGGCCTAACATCTTAAAACCAGAGGCGGGCTTCCTGGGGCCGAGACGTCACTCCGCCGCGGCCCTCCCCAGCCCTCTCCGCCTCCGCCTCCTCCCAGACCCTTCTCCGGGTGGGAGTGACGTGGCTCCGCACCAATCAGAACGCCCCGAGACGCGGTGGAGGGACTGTCCTGCCTGCACCTATCAGCAGTGCGGGGCCGGGCTAATGCCTCGCTGTGCCCACTAGGTCTACACAGGCACGCTCCCGGGAATTCTGCTCCTGCCCAGCCCAAGGCGATCCGGCTTTTAGTACGAACCCAAAGGTGAAGAGATGAGGCTAGGAGTCGAAGGCTTGGGAGAAGAGAGTGGAAAGTTCAAGGGCTGAAAGGTACAAGGATCAACAAACCCCCTCTTTGTGTCTCACTACATCCATTTCCAATCCCCCACCCCATATAAAAAGGAGACATGCTACTTAAAATTAGAAAATTTGAAAAACAGTAACAAATCACTTCTCTGATCTTAAATTTTCCAAACAGCCTGTCAAGTGAATGCTGCGCTAATCTGAAGAAGCTCGACTTTAATTGCAAAGAAGACAGCCCTGAAAAGGCAGGCTAATAAATTAGAAATCGAGAAGCAAATGGACCCGTCAAAAGAAAATTACCTTGACTTTAAAGGAACAACTGTTTGGTGGTTCACTCTGGATTTATACAAGAATAAAAAGTCGCCTCAGATCACGTTCTCTGTGATGCTTATTAGTCCCCGGACAGAAAACACACAATAGAATAGAAACACTAGCCCAGCATTTTCAAAACGCTGAAAGCTTATCCATTCTACTTAACGTTGATTAAGACACATATCCTAGATCTTTCAAATTCCTTGTACACTGTATTAAGCTCGTCCTAACCCGAGAGAGGCACGCTTTAAATTCGACTCTCTTGTTTACTTTATTATCAATCAGATTCAAATCCATAAAGCCTGTAGAATCAACAACCTTGAGCTAATTATATATGAAATATGCCTTAATGAATTTCCATACAATTAAGAATGTTGCCAAATAACCAATTTCAAGGATAATTTTTAACAGTCCTTTTCTTTTCCCAGTGAGCTCAAGGCCGTCTAGAGCCCTTAAAGTCCAAGCAGGCAGCAGGGGTGTGTGTGGGCTAAGGGCGAAAAGCCTAGAACAGCTCTCAACTAGGAAAAGCAAAGCCTTATTTATTTATATAAAACAAACAAAAAAAATCACCTTTGGAGACATCAACTCTTTATAGGACTGTTTCCAAGTAAATTTAATTTCCAAATAAATTAAAGAAAGAAATCCAAACGTATTCAAAATAATTTTTGAAAGTCCTTTTGTCCCCCAGCATAGGTCAGCTGGAGAGGACAAACTAATCTCTCCCTGGGTTTCTGCATTGGCGATTGTTTTATTGTGGAGTTAGTGTTATCATCTCTGAATGTGTATTTGTTTGACGTTACAGTCAATGATTTGCAGTGCCAGCATGAAGTATCTTTAAAACACTCCCTCCTTGTCCTTGTTCACAAGATTGGGAAACTTGTTCAGTGTGGAACAAAATAGATGAAGCAGACTACAAATATATTTGCAATTTATGTGTCTCTCCTTTGCCCTGTCCACCCCCAAACCCTGTCTGCAACTCCTCCCCATTTTAAAATTGTAGTCCAAAGACCCAAATGAGAACTTTTTTTCAATCTTTCTTCACCAGTATCATCCCACTTTAAGAGTAATTTAGCTGCAAGAGAGGAATTTCTTCATAGTAAGATTTAAATCAGCATTTCTGCTTTTAACCTTTTATTCCACTTTACCCCATTCCACACATACAGACACCTGCTCAGAGTGGAACACATCCTCATGTGACAGGTCTGCATTAGCTGAGGCTCATACATCCAGCTATATTAGGTCCTGCAATCTTATCACTAAATTATACACATTACACCAGCAGCCTGTTGGTAAAGAAGGTTAAATTAATTTACATTCTGCTCATTATCTGGTGCTTAAATGACGCATTTTATCCCTGAGATTTGGCGGAGAATCTCCTTCTCAGACCCCACAGCGTTTCACTGAAGACAATGCTCTTACATTTGTAGTGGTTTTTAATCTGATAAGACTCTAATTTGCTTAAGTCTTTTAAATAAGGGTTTTAAATGTTTCTAGCCATTTTCTTATTGAATTTCCTCTAATTCCCCCAAGATCATAAAGTATATGTGTAAAGTAAATATTTCCTCCCATCGCACTGCCAGCCAATGACCTATAACTAAGTCAATAAGAATCCAGCTCTTTTCTGCCCAATGTGTTTACTAATCATATTCCAGTTTCTTCTTTCAAACCTCAGAATAGCTCTGGTCCCCACAATACCATGCCCCTTTAAAGCTTCATTTCATGAAGGGACTCCATCACATTAAAGAATGAAAAAAATCTCCACTGTAGTTAGTATACACAGCCCCTGACTCCTTGTTTTTCAAGAGTCAAACCCCAGACCTGCAAATATTTTTGGAAGCTTGGGTGTTAATGTCTTATTTTAGAAAGCCGAGAAGCTCCACAGAGCCATATAGCTTTCTAACCCCGTCTCTCATAAACCCACAGAATTTTGATTTAAGCTCTGGTGGCTCCACTCTACTGATGGAACTTTCATCACGGCAAATATACATGTACGAAGGACCTCAATCAGCCTCCAAAGTGGTTGAGAAACCCAAGGGCACGTGACCGCTCCTCATAGTACCAACATGTGGGAGACGTTGGAAGCACTGGGGATCAGCAGGCAGCCTAGATGCCTAAAAAGATAAGGAGTCCTAACTTGTGTAGACCCATTGAAGTCAAGTGGTGAATAAAGACCATTATCTAGAGAATTCAGATTACAGTAAAAGCAAAACCATATTTATTTGTATATATATTTACATCCATTTTATATTACAGACACACACACACACACACACACACACACACACACACAGGCTCTGTAAACAACTGACTCAAAGTGAGGATTTTCTTTGCATTTTTCCAGCAGGAGTTTCATCATTCTCCTAATCTCCTAATCACTTTACACACTCACAGCAGCGGCTATTGGGTGACATTCTTCTCAGGCCCCCTGTGTGGCAGGACACCAACATGATAAGTCTGCATGGGGAAAAGGAGGTGTGTGGTGGGAACTAAGAAACACTGTCCAGTGAAAACTCTGTGGCATGGTGGTGGTTGATTTTGGAGATTTAATGTACATAAGACTTGTGGGTGCACAGGCATAGGCAGTATAGATGAGAAAGGGGCCAGAAGTCAAGAAATCTTGTGCATTTTGTGCTTATAGCACTACTGTGACCTCTGGCTAAGTTCTTCTTAATTGGTTTTAGAAATTACTATGAGTTCAGCCTCTAACATAGAAGTTTCCAATATGGAGAACATCAGTGGGATCCTTGTAGGAAAACTGGAGGTGCTGCATGGCTTACTGGGGCAAAGAAGGAAAGCCCAGTGCAGGCGTGAGGTTTTGAGTCTCAGAGACATCAGGGGTTGTCTCGATTGGGGTTTCTTGCTTATTATTTCAAAGAAAGATCCTAGATGAGGAAAATGTGTGACACCGGGTCAGCCATGTTTTGTGCTGGTATTTACCACTGATTATCAGTCTTAAAGTCTTATTTAATTTCACACTCTTCAGTGTTAGTTGTGCAAAGTCCCTCTGGCCATGGTGGTTAGCGGTTGAGCTGCGCCGCCAAACTCTCTGTATCAATGACCCAGGTCTGGCCTGGGACTCAACGAAGTGATCTCTGACTTTTGGAAAGAGTCTGTCTTCAGAGCTCACCCAGAAGATGGCTTAATCAGATATCTCCCTGAGCTGTCAGGCCTTAGAGCGGTGGGAGTCCTGCCTGGCCCAAGCCAGCTCAAGGGCAAGGCCTGCCTGGACTCAGCTTGGAGCCACGTGATGGGCGTGAGTGTGTGAGCTCCTGGTAAGGCACAGAGGTCAGATGGAGACCTTGCACCCTGCCCGAGAAGTGCCCTACCCCCTCCACTATCTGGCTTTTCTGTGCATGCAAAACAAGCTGAAAACCGTCCACTACCCACCACCCCTCATAGCCGTGGAACCAAATAACACAGAAATTAAAAGCTTCACTGTAGCTGTCCTTTTCCCCATTTCCTAAATGGAATTTAAAAAGCTCTGGCTTGTCAAAAGGGGAAGATTATTTTCTGAATCAGAACTCTGTAGATATACTGAGCAACAGCCATCCTCTCTGGGTCCCTGCAAATGGTACCCATCCTTCCATCCCACAGCTCTAGTTGCTCAACCGTTTGAGATTTGGGGTAACTAGCTGGGGGAACAGTGTTCAGATGGCAGTGGGAGTTACCACCTCACACCGGCCTGGGGAAGAGAAGGGAGATTAGAGGAGGGGGCATTTGCTAGAATCACTCTATGAACATGCCGTTAATGCTTCCTCACATTTGCATGTTACCGTCACAGTTTTCCTAGGTGTCCCTGAATCTCCAGAAAGCAACTACTCGCCAAACTAAGTAAGATAAGGACAACGGTATAGCGCATGTGTTGGAAGAAGGGGAAAGGAGGGTGGAATATGAAATCGAGCATAGTTATCCAGGTCAGGAAAGAAGGAAGTGGTAAGGGGCTAAATGAAGTCCCCTCTCACTTTTTTAAACAACAGTTGGATTAAACGCTCATCTATCTTCCTCTTTTTCTCTTTTCTTCCCTCTCCAGCACATGTCCATCTCCCTTTTCGATTTCTTTTGCTCTCCCTTCTTTCTGTTTTCTCTCTCCCAGACATGCTGGTAGCTAACATTCGGCATTAGTTGTCATGGTGACCATAAATCACATAAATCCAAAAATACCCACCTATAATCTGAGATGAAGCTTTTATTTCCCTAGCGAAATAATATTTTAAAAGCTGTCAGCTGACAAAAAAAAGGAACCCACCTCATTGTAGTAACCCAAGTAATATATTACTTCTAAAGGTTTAAATTAAAATGTCAGCCTGTTAAAAACATGCTGGTAGAGTCTTGGACACTCCTCCTGTCAGATCCTCACAAAGAAGTTGACTCTGTCATTCCTGGTCACTCTTTAACATACACACACAATTCTGTATGCTCTCTCCCTTTCTATTAATTTCTTCCTCCCCTACCAACTACTTTAGCTCTCAAAGACTGTATGTATTGGGTTCTAAAAGAAAGGAATCTCCTCCTGGATCAGAAAAGGGCCTCATTGGTTGCTGAAGTGAAAGATGTGGGGTTTGTGGGGAAAGGGTATTAGGACCATAATGGCGGTGGTGGTAGGAGGTCATCCTAGAGGAGTTAAGAAGAAAAAAAAAATGCAGGGAGAAGGACTGGAGGTGGAAAGACAGAGTAACAGAAAACTGAGCAGGGTGGTCAGGTGCTGTGGTGAAGTCTAGCCCCGAAATGGTAGGTATATATTCTCCCACTCCTGCCTTTTTCTCCTCGGAGAGAAAACTTTCCCAATCAGAGACCCTGGGGGGTAGAAGGCGGGCAAACGCCGCTGCACTTGGGCCTTTTGTCTTCTACCTTGGGCTTGTTGTCTTTTGCCTATCTTGGATTACAGGGTATTCGTCTAGATGAAGAGCCATTAATTACCCATTCAGTCAATATTAGGAAGACGACAAAGCTTTTTACATAGGATTAAGAAGACATCAGATTGTTCCATTAGTATATTCCTGCTCACGAATAAGCTTTCGTTATACATTTCCTTTTCCCCCGAGCCGCTCTAACAACTGCTGCATATATTAGCAGCGGGCGGTGCTGTATAACAGCCGAACCAGCCTTAAGAAACTTTGTGTACGGAGTCAGCAGCGAGGAACGCGACCTGTAAAGACCACCTTTGCGGGTAAGGATCCGCAGGGACTGACTACATTGGGACAATTGGTACAATTTCCCCAGGTGGTGAAAAACCACAAAGCCGTGGGGCCCCTTTCCAGTGAGCTGCAGATTTGACTGGGGGCGTGCGGGGGGACAGGGAGAGGGGAGAATGGGATGGCGGAGGTCGGGGGTAGGAAAGAAAATGTAAAAATTCTCCTTACCCCTATTTCGTTGCTTTTTCCTCAAGCCTCATGCCCCCTTCAGCAAGCACCTGTCCCTTCGGCGCTAGCCACAGTTAGAGTTCTCCACCTTTTCTCTACACATCCCCTTCTTTCTGACAAGGCTCAGGACCTTGGTCACTAACCCACGCACCACCATTTTGCGTTTTGCTACAGACGGTCTGGGTTGATCTCGCTGGTGTCCGTGTTAGGATTACAATCGCTTCATAACGGAGAGGAAAACGGGGTTATTTGCTTTCAGGGGGTATATTAGGAGTCCACGTAGTATATGCTCGGCAAACATTCCCTGATTGAATGAGAGGCGCGGGGGCGGGGCGGCGGAGAGGACTCTGTGGCCGCCGAGGCTGCCAGGGTTAACCCAGGTCCTTCGAAGGAGGCTGGGACCGAGCTGCTGCCGCGTGTGAAGGTGTGTGTCGCGGCTGGAGGTGCCACAACGGGCCGTGGAGCCCACCTCCCAGAGGGAGGAAGTCTGTGCACACCAGAGACTTCGGTCGAACACTTTCAGCCCATCCACTGGGCCAAAGCTATTTAACAATGTGTTCCTGAGGGAGGCCGGGGGAACAGGCGTCAGGTCCAAAGGGGCTGCAGCGCAGTCCGATTTCAGCACGGAACCCAGAGCCGCCGCCCTGAAACTTTTTGAGCCAGTGACAGGGGAGGGTCAATCCGTCCTCCTCCTGAAGGTGATGATCATTTTATGAGTTCCACAAGATGAAGGCACCTTTCAGGACCCTCAAAGCAAGAAAAGCCAAAGAAAGGCCTCTTTACTCTAGGGGGTCATTCTCAACTGGCTTCTGCACCATCTTCTGCTAGCTGCGTCCATCCTCTCAAACCTCTGGCTTTTAGGGGTCTCCAGTTGCTCTCGTGCTAGTCCCGTTTCGGGGTTCTATCCAGGCTGGGCATCCTCCCAATGGGTATCAAGGACACTGGGACTCACTTGGGAAGGAAGGCAGAGCCTGGACGCTTAGAGGTGGACTTTGCCTATACAGAACGTTTAGTCTTTAACGAGGACATGCTATTTTGGGGGGTTGGGGAGCAGAGGCGGAGAGGGTAGCGTTATAGACTATCATGGTCCTTTAAAGAAATCATATGTCATTGTGAACTTTTTTCTCTTTAAAAGCAAAGAAAAACTTGAAAAAATACAAGAAATAAATCCTTTGGTTTTACAAGCAGTCTGTGGTCAGGACTTTGGATATTCCAGAAGTTAACTTATAATCAGGGAAGGATAGGTACTCTGTCAACTTTTCCTTCAGCAGTGCTATAACTTTGCCCATTCACATGTGATTTTTTTTTGGTTTTGTCTACTAGTTCCTTAAAAGCCAATTAAATTAAGATTTTCAGCATTTCTTCTCATTACATGCCTTTTCGTAATTAATGGCATTAAACGTGTTTGGGCAGCAATTTTTCTTTTCGGTCTAAAAGTAGAAAACAGACACACTGAGTGTAGGGGAAGAGCCTTTCACGTGCACTAAAATAGTGCGGGCCTCAAAGTAATGGTTAAGAAAGCAATCATTCACTATTTCTAGTTCTTTATTAGCTAGTTACCGAAAGAGAACTACCAGGGGTGCCTGCCCGGCTAGTGACTGGCGCAAGCAAGACTCCTCGGCTCTTAGCCGTTTCCTGCTGACATACGAGGATCCCATCCCACCGTAGGCTTCTCCACCTGTCCTCAGAATGCATTCTCCATGTCTAGGAAACCCGGGGTGGGGACTGGGGGAAACAGGAGACATTGTGTGTCTCTCTGGCTCCCCGCACAATAAGAAATGTCAGCCTCGGCTTGGCGACTGCGAGCCCGCCCTGCGCGAAGCGAGATTGAGGAGATCCTCTAGTCTGACCGGAGCCAGGGCTGAGCCCGCACAAAGCATTCTCCCCAGAAGTCATCGCTGCTCTTGATTTTTAACCATATCCCAAACATACTACGGTCTAATAATTTATTTTTACTACCGATTATCAAACAGTAGAAGAATTTAACACAATCTAAATGACAGAAATCACACGACGTTATCTCTGCATTGCCCCCATTTAACCCCATGGGGTTAATCTCGGACAAGTGAGCGTTTAACTGGCCCAGCAGGGCGACTGGTGGTGTAGAGCAGTGTCCAGGCGTGAAGCACCAGATCACTTTAGACGCTCCATTTCAACAAATGATCATTTTCTCTCAGATTCACGGGGAAACTCCAATGCAAGATCTTTGTTTTCTTCTTAGTAATACGATTTGTTTTTTTGGCCGGGGTCCCAAATCGTCCCCCTCCATCCCATATTACATTTGTATTCTTACACTTTAATCCGGAAAGAGGGGGTTAGGGGCTGAGGGCTGTGGGGAGGCTTTATCTGCTCACATTATCAAAGGTCAACAGCCTCCTAAGGCTAGGCACTTATTCACTACGGAGTCAGGAAAATAGAGGAACAGTAAATTTGAGGTTCCCCCCCCCATGTATTTGAAAAGAAAGACATCTTCTCTCCTCCATCCCTCATACACACACACACACACACACACACACACACACACACACACCCCTACAGAACAAGTTTCAATTCAGGAAAGGCCTGTGGCATAGGTTGGAGACTTTTTTAACTTTTTACTTAAGCCTGCAGACCTCCTCTGGCAATGTCCCTCGACCCCTCAAGAGTGAAACCAGCCAATCAAGCAACGATATCGCCAAAACCCAAGGCCTGGCAACCAGTACTTCAGGCAGGTTCGCGTCGACAGGGGCAAACCTCCATTCTACCCTGGGCTGCTAAGCACAGTGGCTGCCCTCCAGCTCTGCAGGAATATTGTCAGCCCGCCTCCCCTCCCTCAACCAGCCAAAGCAAACCTTCGCCAACTCAAGTTTCCCGTGTTTGCCTCCCGCGATAAACCGCGCACCCACAAGTCTCGGTGGGGCGTGGCTGAGAGCCTGAGGGGTTGAGTAGGCCCTGGTGGTGTTGGGCGCAGTGGGATATGACGAGCGACAGAGGTCGCTGTTGGACCACTTTTCCACGCCCGCCAAGGCGCCGAGGTTTGCTGGAGAGTGCGAGGGGCTCAGACCACAGGGAGAGAGCGAGAGGGAGGTGTTGGGTCTCAGGAGTGCAGTATAATTTGGGGAAAGGAATTAACGTCCCTGAGACGGCTGCTTCCCGTCCCACCCAGAGGCCGAGTGTCTAAATTCAAGCAGCAGGCGCGCCAGGTCTGGCGGCCTCGCCTCCTTGCGCTTCGCCCGAGGCTCAGAGTCCCAGAGGCGGGTGCCCAGCGCGCAGCCTGCGCTTCCCTCCCGGCCTTACCATTGGCGCCAGGATGCTGCCGCGGGAAGAGCTTGCTGCTGGCTGCCTCTTTTCGGCTCTCAGGAGAGTCCGTGAACTCGACCTTTTTGATTTCGGAGTCTTTGGAGAAGAGACATTCAACGGCCGCCGGCTGCACGCCTGGGCCACGCGCGCGCCCGCCCCACGTGCGGAGAGAGGAGCCCCGGACCGTGGCCGAAAGGAGCCGGGGACGGGAGGAGAGGGAGGGGCGAAGCAGGCCGGAGGAGAAAGAGGGACAAAGAGCAAAGACCCAGTTAGAGGAAAGAGCGGACGGCATCCCCGTCCCCCGGACCCTCTGGCAACCCGGGGCAGGATGGCGTACTCTCTCTGCGCCTCCCCGGCTGCCCGCGGTTCCAGCCGGGAGGAGTAGGATGGGGGGCTTCGGTATACAGCGCGCCGCTGCTTCCTTGTCCACCGCCCCGCCACAGAGAGAGGTCACTGGCGATTTGGTTCTGATTTCCTTCCTGCCCAGGCTGGCCCCTCGGGGAAGCGCCCCTCGCTGGGGCCTCACCGCAGGGCCGGTGCCCTCTTGCCGCCCTCACGTGGCGCGGCCTCCCGTCCGATGACCCGGGCAGGAGAAGGGGGCTCTTACCTAATTGCACACACGCCGACACCAGTTTGCGGCAGTTGGTCTCCATTCCCCGTTATCTGCAAAACAGAAGAGAAGGAAGGCTGTAAGAAGCGGCGACCATCGAGTGCGCAGGGCTCAGATGGGACTACCCGTTATGCTAGCTGTTAGGCGCCTAGTGTGTGCTAGACTTCAGGCGTGTTTTTCCGACCTGACAGCCTCTGTCTGTGCATCAGCGTCTCCAGCCTAGCCTCGGGCCCATGACATCTAGATTTTATCAAGAGGGGATCTCCCTCTAGAGTTGCCGCAAAAGGGCCCAGAGGTTAGAGGACTCTAAAACCACAGTGTGCTGGAGAGGCTGTGGACCTACTTTCAAGAATCTCGGTGCCGGGGTTAAGAACCCATCTGAACGCGATGGCAGGGGGAGTGGGTGGGTGGAGAGGACTTTTCTCTTTGGGAAGCTGTATGCAAAGACCACCCTTCAGTGCTTGTCCATTAGTCGGAGCTCAGCAAACATTTGTACAAAGTCAGAGCCAACGTGACCCTATCCTAGACAGCAGTTTCCCTCGGTTTTCTGTAATTCTGAAACGCACGGGCTCTTGGCCTAGGTTGTTCCAGGAGCGAGCAGACTTCGGGCCTCTCATCCATCAGGAGCCGCTTTTCCATATTTAGCCACACTTTCTCCTAGAGATACTAACCCGGCCATTTATTTACCCTAAAGTATGATTTAAGATTCCAGAGAGACACCGGGTGGACTAAGCGAGACTGAGGAGAGCAGGGCAAACGTTCTTGGAGGGTTTACTGCCCGACGAGGACGGAGAAAGAGCTCTGGTATAACTGCTACCCAGTTCTCCCCCTTTCTCTCCAGGGCAAGCCAAATCTTTTTCACGTTTTCAACCACAACGCAGCGAGCCAAGCATTTAACGCGCTCCCCCTTATTTGCCACAGGCAAGTCGGGAGAGGTGGGTCTCGAGGGGCTCCACCCGGTGGGTACAAGAGCCGCGGTTGCTTTAAAGACAGAAGAAAAGAAGGTCCAGGGCTCCCTAGGCCCCTTCGATCTCAGCGCCTGCCTCTCTCCACGCTAACCAGGGTACGCCGGCGACCGCAGGGCCCACTTCGCGCGGGTGCGGGGATTGGGGTGGGAGGAGGCATTGTTGGGTTGGCGGAGGCACAGAGGCGGGGCAGGGAGCTGTGGGCCTGCCTGTGGCCTGAGTCGCGTTTCCCTGCGTCTCGGCCTCTCCTGAAGGGAGCGGGTCCCTGGGAGCCTCTGGCCAAGGTTGCTGCCTACAGGCGGGGCCGCCTGGCGCAGTGGCGTGGGGATCCAGGGTGGGGACCCCCAGGAGGTTCCCCCACCCGCTAGCGAGAACGCGGGCAGGGACTCTGCCGATTCGATCCTTGTGGGCCCGTGGGCCCAGAAGTAGCAGTTTGGCGGCTCCAGATTTAGTGATTCTGCAGTAAAATCACAGGATTAGTCCCTGATTGAGATGTCTGTTCGTGAGATATTACAAAATTCATTATCACAGCTTTCTACTAACTCGATATGAAGTAACACAGATGGGATTTTATTAGTCCAGACTTCAAATGTTTACTTATGATAATTTCAGAGGAAATTTGCATGTCATCATCATTTCGATAATCTTTTTTTTTTTTATATGTCTGAACTGGCTGCATTATTAGCTGGTAGCCGGAGCACTACAGATGGTAACTGCAAATAGTTTTTATTTATTATTTTTTTAAAGAATGAAATATACAAAAGAAAAAGATTGGGTTGCTCAGTATAAAGTCAGTCAATTATTACACATTCTTCCCCCCACTCCCCCCTGCTTCAGTGCTGAAGACCAAACAAAGCAATACAAAACAAATCTTCAAGAACTCATAGAGCTCCACTCTAAGGACTGAAAAGAAGGTCAAGGCGTGTTCCTTAACTCACTCCTACATGTCCTTGTGACTTGGAGATTTATTTTGCAGTCAAAATGAGCCTTGAGACCTGCATTTTTATGCTTCATTTAATGACCAGGCCTACTAGAAGAATGGAGTCTAAATAACTGGGGAAAATAATTTTTTAAAAAGAGACCCCCAACTCCCGCCTGCTGATCCTTAAACTTGCCCTATCAAGGCAAGTCTTCTCTGAGAAATTTGGCTGCCAGACTTTGGGACTGGCTTCAATGGCTAATCTCACAAATTGAGATGGGAGACTTTTCCTGATGGGAGGTAGTTCTCACTCCCAAAGTTCATGTTCTGGTTGGAATGTATATGCCAAGGAATCTTGTTTGGGCCAACTTGGGTTTTATATTGTGAGCACGCAAAAAGCACTACACGGCTAATGGAGGACGCGGAACCATGGCAAAGCAGGCAGGCAAGCCCTAAGAAATAAAATAATTTGCTTAAAAATAATTTCTGATGACTGCTGCAAGAATGAAAGTGCAGGAAAAATACAGTTCGAATAATCCCAAATCCTTTCACATCTCCTCCCTTTTCGTTCACTTTGTTACCCCATAACAAAATCTTTAATGGAAAGTTTAAAAATAAACAGCACAGGAGCATGTGTTTTAAATGAACTAAATTTTGAAATTAGCCAGTAAATTAATTTGTAGTAAGTAATTATTTAAGGAAATTAAAATACTGCTCGATTCAGTTACGTATTTTACCATGTGTACGCGTTCTTTATAACCAATTAATATAAGTGCTTTAGGAACATGTGAAGACAAACACACTTAAGGAACAAAGCATCTAAATAATTGAAGTGTAATTTTGCTGAGTTAAAGTAAAACATCCATAAATGAAATAGCTATTTAATTTTTTAGGGAAAGTTTGATTGTTGAAATCTTGTATGATCATGTTACTTCAACAAAAATCTTCAATTTATTTTGCTTATGTGCTTTGTTTTCTTGATATTATTGACATTTGAATTTTAGATGGATTTCTGCCAAAATGATATTTTGTGTGATAAAAGCATCTTTATTTTTGATTGATGGACTAAAAAGAATGCAAGGAAATTTCTCTAAATCAGATTAATTTTTCACAAAAATATTTTAGAATGTATGAATTCTGATATTTAAATTTATAGTAGTAAAAGTTTTCTCCGTTTAGTTTAGTAAGACAATACTCACACAAAAGAGTAAAAAAATCACAGCACCCTATGATAGTTTGATTTCTAAATTGCTTAAGAAAGTAAAGTGATTAAACTGGAAAAGAAGAACATATTTCTGAGGTTTAGAATCGAAATTTTTTTTCTTAATCTCCAGTTGGAAAATAATTATCTGCATCCATTTAAAATGTATCTTCTGAAGTGCGAGATTGGAGTTGACTGGTGATCAATTTAAAGGAGTTATAATCCAAAGAAATGGTGCAAGCTTGGCATCCAGGCCTGGCTCCCAGGTAATTCGCTTGGGCCTGAGAGGTCACTAACTGCCATTTAAGATGGAATCTTTTTCTTTTCTTTTTTTTTTCCAATGGATAACAATGGGAAAGGGGCTAATCTTCCAGTAGCTGAAACTTTGTACCCAGCCCTTTATCTTGAGAATGCTAATCCTTGGCCCCAGGATTTGTTCCTGCAGTGTTGGCACCGAGATTTAAGGGAAGATACCTCATTTTAAATGCCAGCCATGGTCGAGCTTCCCACTCGACTTCAGCACCCGGTAGATTGTTAGTGTCTGTGGCGGGGGACGAAAGGAACAGGGCTTTGCAAGGTCTGTTTGCCAACTGCGTTACCTTGGGCGAAACGCAGCCCCAAAAGCCACAAATCACCTACGGTGAAGATTCTCCGAAGTGGAACAAATTTCCAGACTCGCATTATCTCACATCCCTGCGGAATAGATGGCCTCCACTTACCGGCTACCGGGAGAGAGCTGCTGTCTCCGCGTCCCACTGCTTCCCGGGACAATTTCCAGCGAGCCGAGGCTCCGGCTGCACGGCAAGCGCCCGAAAGCCGGGCCTCAGAGGACTGCAGGGCTCCTGAGGTTGCCAAGTTCCTAAGGAGTCCACGGGTGCGCAGGGGCCTCCGAAATCTAGCCGCCACTGGCAGTTTCTCTCTGCTCCTCTCCAGCTTTCTCGCTCGGTCTCGCACTCTCTCTCCCCTCCCTCCCTCTCATCCCTCTCTCTTCCCTCTGCTCCTGCTCCGTGTGGGGAGTGACGTGACGTCAGCAGAGATTCCACCAAACTCCACTGCACAGTGGCGCGCGGGCGGCCGGCCGAGCCCGGCTGAGCGGCTGGCGATACAGGAGCGAGCACAGCGCCCGGGCGAGCGCCGGGGGGAGCGAGCAGGGGCGACGAGAAATGAGGCAGGGGAGGGAAGTAGAGGCCGGCGGGCCGAAGAGTCGGGAGCCGGAGCCGGGAAAGCGAAAGGAGAGGGGACCGGGCGGGGCACTTAGGAGCCAACGGAGGAGCAGGAGCACGGACTTCCACTGTGGAAAGGAGGACCAGAAGGGAGGATGGGATGGAGAAGAACAAGGAATCTGCGCCAAGCTGGCAGCCCTAATAAATCAGAGGGGGAGCGCCAGGGCAGCGGGGAGACAGAAAAGCACTTCTGGGGAGCAAAATCAGGACGGGCTGGGAGGAAGCGACAGGGAAAGTGGCCAAAGAGACGGAACAAAGGACACTGTGCATGAGTTTGTTTGGGAAGAGGCGCGTGGAGTGTGGGTGTGAGCGTGCGTGTGTGACCTTCTTTCAGGCCTGCAGAGTTGAGGAAAGAGGTCACAGCACAGAAGGACTGCAGCGGGAGGAAAGTGAGGGACCGATAGAGGGCGGGAGTGGAGGTGGGCGCGGTGGGGATGGGAGAGGATGAGTGAGGAGAAATCTGAAGAATGGAGTGAACTAGTGGGAGAGGGTGGGAGGGCCACAACCGTAAGCGAGCGAGCTAGGCTTGTCAGCTGGGTAAGGCCGGGACTCTGGGCCCAGTTTAGCGGGACACCGCGCCCGAGGTCAAGGCGGGTGGACTAGGCACGCTGAGAGTGTCGGCGCGCAGGTGGGCACGGCCACGCACTGACCGGTGTTCACGAAGGGTTTGCGCTGGACAAGGCTCAGATGCTTATAGAGTCTAGAATTTCCTCTGCTGTACCTACATTCAACAAGTTCACCCTGGGTCACGGATATCTCATTTTTTAAAATGACGAGGTTAAGGTTCCTGGCGAGGATGGTATTAAATTGCACGGGATGGAAGTGGGGGTGGGGGAGAGAGTTCCCTCAACTCCACATTTGCTCCTGTAAAGCAAAGAGTATGTGAAATTACAGGGGATATTCTCATCCGAAAAGTGTGCCTTACTTCTGAACCCTGATTTTCTGATTTCTTGACTTGAGCAAAGACGTGTATTTCGGTAGTAAGCAGGATATTTTGGCTCTATCCTGCCTTTGAGTGGAAGGACTATAAATATAATTCGCCTGGAGGACCAGGTGTGAAGGCTTCTGCCAGGCATATGGGACAATGTTTTTTCAATCTCAAGGGCATCCTGTTAATGTATGTTTTTGAAAAGTGTTAGAACACAGCCATTGCTCCTGGATTCAGGTTTTCCCACTAATATTAATTCCTGCTTGGGAGCAAAACTCAGGCCCTCTATTAAAAAGACCTCTCTTTGGTCCCTAATTGAGAATAAAGCTCTCTCTAAAAGTTGTATCGCTCTTCCTACATCAATATATCAATATTCACAATTTTAGGAATATATAATGACTCAGGAGAATGTGCATAAAATAGATACATTTTAAAAAGCCTGGTGCTTAAAACTAACCCTAGTCACTATATAGGTGCTGGCTTTCCCTACTTTCGGGGGCTGTCTGGAACATGTTATGTGTTTTCTTGAATTACTCCGTGTTTTGAATTCATTTGAGTTAGCAGTAAAAACAGGCAAACAAACTTGCTCAATTTGTTTTGAGTGCTAAATCCCTTCACTTTGAAATAGCTAACAGTCGACAGATGGACTCATTTTATGGAAAGGGTTAGCCTCTTCAGCCACGAAGAAAACCGATTAGAGATCTACATTTTAAGCCATTTCTAACCTCCACATAACATCCGTGAAAACTCAAACTTTCTCTCTTTACCCAGTGGAAACTCAAAGCAGTGTTATTTAAGGGGAGAGAAATGAGGGGGAAAATGCCCACGTGCTGTTTAATTGTATTTCCTCTCTGACTCTGAGAATTTCTATTTTTGGTTTTTGAAATCTCACCGAGGCAAGAAAATCAAATTGATTCAACAAGTCCCACAGCTGAACTCTAATTACAGGACACCGGAAAATGCAGTCCGAGAAAGACATTTTCACCTCTGCCCATCGACGATTTTTGCAGCCTCCCCACTCCTCTGAGTAATGGGCTAATATAACCCTCTCTTTTTTTTCTTTTCATTTTGTAGAGATTAAGAGGCGCTCGTAGCAGAACGGCCTCGCCTTCAGCTGGTGGCAAGGAAAGGCAGTCTTACGGAAAAGTTGGAAGAGAATGAGAAAACCAAAGACAGAAAGATTCAGAGACCCACGGAGAGACACAGGGAGAGGGAAGGGAGTTTCGGTGGAAAGACGCACAGATATGCGCGTGCAACTCCCTCCCCTCTTTCAGGTTTCAGAGGTTTGCAAACCAGGGCTGAGAGGAAGGGGCTTGGGAAGCTCACGTTCCCCTCGGCCCCCCTTCTGTCTGGACTCTCGCCCGCCAGGGGCTGGTTAACCCCAGTCCCGGCCGCCGCAGACACTGCACTGAGCTTTTGGGTCCTCGCCTCGCCCAGCGCCAGTGCAGCTGAAGTGAGCAGCTGGTGGGAAATGCAAATGGCTCCTGGAGAAATAGAAGATACAGAATGATTCTCATTCCCTCCTCGAGTGTGTGGAAGGAGCTGGACATACGTTTCACGCTCCTAATCCTTCTTTTACATTTTTAGTCATACTCCTATTAAACAACTAATTAATGCCCAGAATCACCAGGGAATACATTAGGCATGCAATCGTAGAAGCAGGGTACTGAGGGGCTACAAACCACCGAGCTGATTTAAGACGTGGATTTCAGGTTTTTCCCTTGTCAAAGCAGTAAAGGAAGAGTGGGCCGTGGCGACTGTATTTAGATTTCGATTACTTCAAATTAGAAGGGGGTGGAGGGAGCGTCCAAGCAAAGCAAGCAATTCTCTGCCCTGCAGATGTAAACAAGATTGTAGCATCAAAGGTACAAGCTCCTTTAGGGCAAGATCGCCTGGACTGGGAGCCTGGGGAGGGAAAACACTAACCTTACGTATCTGTGAATTTCAAGGATGTTACACTTTTACGTAAACAACTCCAGTGCGGATCCTCTGGTAATCCCTGGGAGTAATCCCACCATTCTAGAATATTAAAACTTTTTTTCCTCGTCAAAGAGTATATCCTTTTTATTTCCTCAAAATCTTGAACTATGTTTAAAGATAATAGTCTTCCAGTAAACTAGAGCATTGGACCATTTCCTTCACCCTTTCCTACAGACATTTCGATGATCTGATTTTAATGTGTGGGTGGCACAGGGAATTAAAAACAGCCCACAAAACTAAGCTTAGGTGCAACAGTGCTGGCTAAGTGGGTTCAGATAATTTTTAGTGAGAATCTCATTTACATTCCTCCCCACAGTATGTTGAGGCAAGTGATAGAACTGTTAGAACGGGAATCAAATTGGAAAGCTCAGGGAGGACAACAATTGCGTGATTAAAGTGGGGCAAAACCGTGGACAAATATGGGGTGACCTCCGCCAACTCTCTCTCATCCAAGAGTCAGGATTTGGGAAAGGTACAGTATTATTTCAGAGCCCGCTGTGACGGGCTGTGCGCTACCATTTACTTTCTTCACTCTGGATTATGATCTCAACCCTGGCAAGCAATTTCCCCAGCTCCTTATCTGACAACAAGCGAGTATGTAAATACCAATGGCTAGCGATGTTTAACTGCCTCAAACATTATTGATTTGTTGGCTGTTCTAAATTGTCTTCCTAGTCCAGGTCTTGTTTCCGAATTGTCTATTCTAGAGGTTTGATCCATGCCTCCGATGCTACAATACAATAATTGTTTTTTTTTTTTTTAAGGCATTTAAGATGAACCAATTGATTTGCATATAAATTAAAATTACTATGCGTTGCGGATTCCAGTGTTTTATAATCATTTCGAAATTAGTACTTAACCACTTGAGCTAAAAGAATATATAAATGTCTGTATTGACTCACTAATGAATTACCCAATTAAAACGTCCTGGAAATGCTGGGCGCTGCAAAGATTGTTAAATCAAGACATATTACAGGAGGGATGAAGATTAGAAAGGTAACAGACCAATATCTGGAACTCAAAACGGAGTTTCCGGTGATTCCTAGCTTTAATTATGGAGCAGGGGTCTTTCTCTTCTGTTGTTAAAAAGATTTTGTGCTTGTTTGTGAGTGCATTCAAGTGGAAGGAGCGCTCCCAAGGCTACGGTGGCTCAGGCCCTTTGCTCGGACTGGGACCTTACAGTTCTAACTCAGGAGCGTTAAACTCTGGAAGACTCCGGGGCAGCCCTTGGAGGTGCGTGGCCCCGCAAGCCGCCAGGCCAAGCTTCCTCTTTTTGTCTGCCCCTCCGGCAGGCTGGGCGAGCTATTGCAGTGAGCTTTCCGCGCAATCGAAGAGCTGGAACCAGAGCCCACATTTAATAGATATGCTAACTGAGCACTTACCTTCGTCCTGAGAATAGGAATAAAAGGTAGCTCTTCTTAAGAGAGGCAGTGCAAAGGCACGCTATAGGAGTTCAGAAAAGGCTGGCGGCGGGAAATCTGTAGCCTGGGGGCTAGTCAACATCTCCTTTCATTTCAAGCACTTATTGATTTGCTGTTGTCATCTTTGGCGACGCAGAAGGACACTTGAAAGAATTTCTGATGGGGCTCTGATCTGAGAAAGGAGGTGACCTGCCCAGGCTCCCACCAAATTCTTAATTACCACATCAACTGCTTTTTTTTTTATCCCCCACCCGACTTCCTTCCCCCATGGCAACTGAGTTTGCTTATTCTTAACTTTTTAATTATTCAGAAACTCCTTACCGCTCAGTGGCTTCCCTTCTTCAGCAGTTTTCTATTTGAACCTTTTCCCCCTTTCCGTGGTAGGGCCTGTATATTGATCCCTCTGACCTTTGGCACATCTGTGTCCTCCGAAATCTCTCAATCTTTTCAGATTTGAGGATGGAAGGCTCCACCCTCTCCACTGTGTGCACACATTCAGAGATATGAAAACTTACACAGACTGCCTTCAAACCCAGGGGATCTAACAGATGTTCCCTTTCCAGTTTGTCTCTTGAAATCTGAAATGCCTGCCTGATTCCAACTTGGATACCACTCTCTCTTGCCCTTCCTTTTTCAAAGCAGTTTGGACATGTGTACAAGTGTGCCCAGAGCATCTCCACCCATATTCTTTACCAATCTGTAAATAAAGAAGAACTAACGAAGTAGATTGGCATATAGATTGCATCAAGACCAGAATCCCCGGTTTCTGGATTCCCCATTCAATTCTGGCTGTCATCTACATTGAGAGAGTCATTCCAAGCAGAGGCCCGTAGAAACCTGCATTGTGGGACAACAGGTAAAGCCACAGTAAAAAGTGGAATAATTTTAAAGTCATTTCATTAGAATGTAAATTGTATTTCTGGGTTTTGTTTGTAACCACCTAGTTTTAGCATATACAGAATTAGACAGGAAAAAATAGGTCAACACAGTTGTTAGTACTAGAGAAGACAAAGTCCATGGGCTCATCAGTGAAAAGAAGATCCCCGAAGTCTATAACTTTTGATCTTTTAATTTAATTTATAATTGTGGGAATGAATAAGACACCAACTGCTTTATGCATTTCATTTACATCGATCAATTTGTGTTTCCATCAAAAGCAGTTATATAGAATTTCTTTTAACTTCTGGTAGCAAGTTCAGAAAATAAAGCTTACAGCCACTTGGAACTGGATACATCTCTTGAGCTGACCATTCCTGTAAGTGCAGGAATATAATATAGTTCTTCTATGGTCTTTTTGTACTCATTCAGGGTTTGCGAGTCCTTATCAGGTCTGACATCACTGTTTGGGTCTACATTAATTAAAAGTAAATTTGATTTCTATGCTGATTTTAAAACAGCCTATTTGGCCAGCACAATCTTGGTTTTCAAATTACAAAAACCTTTTAATACACAAAGCTCCCAGTTTTTGCCTCCTTTAGCTCCTTGCTCCTTCAAAACTTCTATTTTAATTGGTGTAAGTAATAATAATTTGTATTACTATTTGTACTTCTTTTATTTTTTTGGAGATTGGGCTGGCTTTCAGAGAGAACACCAGCATCACCACCACCACAAACAACAAAATCTAAAAGTGAAGCCCTTTCTTGCATGATAATTGGTACTTGGAATGCTTCTGACTTACTCAATGTCATCTTAGAAAGGTACCTTGTAAACTTTCTTGGAATTTCTAGCAAGAGTTTGTAGTAACTGGAACAACTTCTCTCTGGGAAGATATCCTCTTTGATGGGCTTTCAGTTTCTGGAGGAATAGATTGAGAGTAATTAGGGCGGGAGGGGACATTGGAAGTTGGCAGCTACGTCAGCTGAAACAAGCCTGGGTTCAGTGAGGTGATTGATGCTGTGGTTGATTCCCCACCCCGAGTTTCTCTTTAATTGGGGCACTGACTTTTCCCACTATGGGATCCCAAGGCACTTGGTGTGTATGCAGATTCCTCCCTCCTGGTCTTTACCATGTGGTTTCATAGCAGGTCTCTGGTTCAATGATGTTTTATAGTCATAGCCCTCATATTCATTATCATGATCTCAATGTTTAGGCTTTAATGTATTTATATGAAAGCTGCTTTATTAGTAAGCTGGAGTACACAGGAGAGATGGGGGCAAGTAAGGACTCAGCGGAACTCAAATTCAGACATGTTTAAATGGCTTTGACTGTGTAAAGTGTGGCAATGCTTCCTGCTGCCCTAGCTTTCTACTCTAAGCTTCATGTGTCCTTTGGCTAATGAAGTGTGATATAGGCCACATGGTAGGAATAATAGTATTTGTTGAGAACAAAGTGAAGCCAGGAAACCTGATATATACAAAATGCATCTAGTAATTTGAATTAGTAATAATGGTAATAACTAATATTTACAGAGTGCTTAGTTAATCTAGCTATTGTACTAAACAGTTTTGTATTGACAGTCACACTTATTCCTACTACAAGGTAGGTACTGTCATTTTACAAATGAGGACAGTGAGGTTTGGCATGATTGTGTCACTGACCCAAGGTCAACCAACAAGCTTATAACCACTGGAGGCCACAGTGGATAGGATATTGCTTCAGGTCACATAGTCAGTAAGTGGCACAGTGGGAATTTGAATCTAGGTTTGTCTAACTTCAAAGTCCAAAATGTTAACTAGTACACTGAACCAACGGCAACCAGAACCAGAAGATCAGGGGCCTCTGGGGGAAAGAAATACAGAACTTACATATGGAATATTTCATAAACAAAAGAAAAATGTAGAGACAGGAAAAGCAAATATATTTCTTGAGGGATGGAGAAAGTCAGAAATGTTTTAAATGCTAAAAATGAGGAAATGAGAAATGATTGGATGAGAAAGCAGAAAAGTCAAACTCCGGTATTTGTCCTGGGCAGTTTAGGAAGAGAAAGGTTAGCTCAGGGATATTCCTGAGCCATAGGAAAATGAATGCTTTAGTTTGGCCTTAGCCTAATATAGGATCTCAGGAATGTGGTTTACTAGAACTGTTTCCCAATAATTCCAAGGGAGAATAAAATCTCTGAATTAGGTTTAAGTAATTTTATTCCAGAACCAAAAAGAGATGGAAGTAAGGTCCGAGTAATAAGAACATCTATATCGCAAGAACATGCAAGTTGAGTAGAACCGAAATCTAGAAAAACCTGTTAGGAATCTGGTTATTGTGTTAAACCATGCCACACTCTAAGTAGAAATCAGATTTTTATTATCATTACTTACCTGGATATAGTTAGCAACTCTATTATTGTAGTCAAGTCATTTGAAATTTTAAGAGGAATGACTTCTTATGCTGAAGAAGACATCTTGGGTGGAAGGGTGTCAGGAGACAAATGCAGTGCAAATATAGTGATTTCAAGGACATAGCCTGTGGGGAGCAATGCTGGACTACGTATCAGTTGTTGGTGGTAGAATGTTAGCTAGGGGAGAACACCAGGTAGCTTTCTACAAGGTCGAAAGACAGTGACTGATCCCAAAGGTTATTCCCAATTCAGGTTTGTCCCATTATTGAAAATGATCCAAAATTGGCTTATTTTGGCCTTTTCCAGGAGGGATAGATAAATATAATTTGTACGTATGGCTTTTCAGTTTTAGGAAGCATAGGAAGAGAACGAAAGAATCAATCTAGTCTCCTGTTTTTTGGTAGAAACTCTCATACCTGTGCCGTTGTTGCAGGAATTCAAGACTATCTCCTCCAGAATGCTGTGCTATTTTTGAAAGTAAGGCTTGAGGGCACACAGAGCCTTATTTTCTATCTCTACACCATGGATCTCATTGTATTTTTCTAAATGGGAAAGAGAAATTAGAATTCATAGAAAGTAAGGTCTGGAAAGGATCTAGAGGGTACTCCTCTCCCTCAGCCTATGTTTAAATTACTTCCAGAAATATAGGCAGCTACCCTTTTCAGCAAAGAGCCTCCTACAGTCCCTTGGTAGTGCATTCTTATGCTTCATAATTTCACAACTACACTGTATATCTGCTGACTGAACTCCAAGTACTGAAAAAAATGATGTCACATCAAAAAGCTCTAATTAGTAGGGGGCATGTTTTCCAGAGTTCTCCAAATATTTCATGTCTTTACCCAAAAAAAGATGAAAATATTATTAGCCTCATTTAACAGATGTAAAATTGTGTCACAGAGACTTTTAGAGAGTAACACCTGGTTATGCAGTGTGATGCCTGAAAGAACTAAATTAAAAACAAAGTCAGGAAATTCTGTGTTCAGGGCTTTCCTAGCAGACACGTCACTTCTTGGAGGCTGGTTATTATCTTTCTGCCTGAGTAAAGTACATGTTTGATTGTAACTCTATCTGTCCTTCTGTTTGTCTGCCTGTGAGTAGTTTATCTTTTAATCCATCAATTTATCTCCTTGCTATTTTTCAAAACACTGTAAGTTAACCAATGTTGATAAAATTTCACCCTTACCATGAGTGCTACTTGAGCAGATTGAGACGGTTGTCATATTTTTCAAATATCATGTGTAACAAACAGTGCTGCTACTGTTTTGGCATCAGGACTTTGTTCTTATCTGGAAATTGTATAAATACCACACCTTTTCTCATGACAGGGCCACTTCCACTTATTAGGACTTTTGATATTTGTACTGTCACTTGGGAGAATGTTGATCATTTTGTTCATGCCACTCTTGAGGTTATAACAACTGCTTTTTTGTTTAGCTGCGTCTTTTTTTCCACAGGTGAATCTAGTTTTTTTCTCATGCTTAATTTCAAGAAACTGGTGCTTCACTGAAAGATGTTTAAATTTCTTGAAAGAAAATGTTGGAACAAGAATACTTTGTCATGTACTGTCCTTATCTGAGTATTAATGTTCTTTCAAATTCATATGCTCTCCAACTTTTTGAGAATTTCTTTTTCCTGAATGTAATTTATGAATCAAACGTGATCGTAATCTTCAAAATATCATGTTGTCCACAATAAATATATACAATTTTTATTTGTCAATTAAGAAAAGCAATAGGGTTCTTACTCCTTTTTTTGATATTTGCTCTTTGTATCCTCTCCTTAAGGATTTCCTCTCTTTTCTCAGAGATGTATTCACTGAGAGCATTTTGTTATTTTTCTCTCCCCGCAGCCATGCATGGTTAAAGCTGTGTTCTTGAAATTCTTTATTCTCTTTGTTACGATTGATAGCTCATTCTGCTTTTCATTAATTCATTAATGTCATTCTACTGGTTTCTGATTTACGCAAATCAAATAGAATCTAGAAAGCTCAATAAAAATAAAAATAATGTCTTCCATCCTGAAAATATTTATTTATTGTTTTCCTCTAGGGTACATATATCATATTCCTTTTCCTCATATATCATATTCCTTTCTAAATCCAGAAGAATGTATTATTGAATACAGAGAAAACAATTTAAGAAAGGAAAAGGAATGACTTACCTAAAACGAGGAAAAAGCAGAGTTGAGGCCTGGGACTGTGGCTGAAGAAGATGATTCAGTTACTATCTGGTAGCTTCATTTTGTGGTAATTTTTTAAGCTGAGTTCTGGATGATGTCAGTAATATTTTTAGATGATGCTGAATTAAAAAGAAAAATTCATGGCATCTGTTAACTATATGCAAATGAGCAAAGAGAAAGGAAAGAAAAGAGGTGGCTAAACTGACATGGTAGAGTTCAGGATTGGGGGAAGAAGAAAGAGTAATAGAGAGTGGAATAGTTAAAAAAGAATGAGATCATGCCTGTTGCAGAAATATGAATGGAGCTGGAGGCCATTATCCTTAGCAAACTAAATCAGGAACAGAAAACCAAATAACACGTATTCTCACTTATAAGTGGGAGCTAAATGAGGAGAACTCATAGATACAAGGAGAGGAACAACAGACAGTGGGGCATATTGGAAGGTGGCAGATGGAAGAGGGAAGAGGATCAGAAAAAATAACTATTGGGTATGAGGCTTAGTACCTGGATGACAAAATAATCTGTACAACAAATCCCTGTGACAGGTTTACCTATATAACAAACCTGAACATATGCTCTGAACCTAAGATAAAACTTAAAGAAAAAGAGAGTGGAATGATTTGCAAATTGACTTCAGCAGACTGTTTTTTGAGTCCTTTTTGTTTCCCAAATTGAATTTAAGTGGTATTACATTTTTAAATGAAAACTTTACTTCTAACTATACATGAAGTTAATTTCTCACCTTCCCAACAATTTTTTTTTTCACAATCTTTTGTATTGTAAGCAATGCAGGGATTTAGTTTAAATGCTGCTAGCTTAGTTTATTTTTTAAAAAATATATGTTCTGAGAGGTTTGAGAAAACTAAGGAAGTATATTTTGTTTAGCCTTTCCAAATGCTATTTCCCTGGAAAGGTGTAACCCAATCAGTGAGTTAGTCCAGAACTCAGAGGGCTCCTGAAATTTGAAAGAGGGAAAAGATGAAGATCAGGCTCAAGACTATTCTTACATTGCTTTACTATCACACCAGCAAATCTGGATGTCCCGCAGGCAGGCATGTTTATGAGAGTTACTCAAAAGAGGATATGCCACCAGAAGTGACAAGTCTGGTGATCACACAGTCCATGTGGAATGAGAACTCTGCCAGGACAGAGGAGCTTGAGTTGGGAGGCTGGGGTAGAAGCATGATAACCCTCCAGGTTTCCCTCTGTTATCATGTACCAGACTACTTGCTGCCCCATGGGAACCAACATTTGTGTTCTATTTATTACTAGCTCATTGGCCTATGCCTGTCTGTCTATGGCCTATGGATAGTGAAAGATAGAGTAGAGTTGAGGAGTTGGGAGTAAATAAAAATAAATGTTTTTATGTGAAATGAAAAATTAATTCTAAAACAGAATAAAATACTTATCTGGATAATATTCACTGATTTTAATTGATTTATCATTTCTGATTTCCTACTTTAGGTTATAAGCAGATACCTGAAAATTGTGAAATTGATATAAACCCAGACCTTCAAAGCAACTGATGGCCAAGGGGACTGTGTTATAATAGTCACATTTTCTTTACTAGTGTTAGGTTTTAGTTAATAAACATTACTATTGAGCTGAAAAATACCTCACTGTCTTTGAAGTCACTGACTGTGGTTTTTGCTATTATTTTGAACAATGGATTTTTCTGAGGTTGTTATTCTTACCAGGATTTTTCCTTTCTATTTGAGTTCACAGCTACAAAAAAAATACAAATAAGTTGTCGTGAAACATTTAAGAAAGCTAAATCTGATCTCTCTATCCTACTTAATAGTAAAATGATTAAACTATATGTGGCATTTTGTTTCATTAAAGTTTTCATTTAAAAAGACAATTTAAAATAGCTACATAATTGAGAATACATTCTCTGTGCCTATACCCTGTATTCTCTATGTACAGAAATGAAAAATTGCTTAAAAAATTCAAAATAGGAGGTTCATGTGAAGCATTGCAATTTTAAATAAACGACGCTGTATAAATGTGTCCATAAATATTTATGCACATATATACATACATTATATATCAACATTTCCTCTAAGTCCTATCTGCTTATAATTTTGACAACAAAAACAAATGAAGAATAGGATAAATAATAATCAAGATGGGAAAACCCTCTGACTCATTTAGACAACTCATATGCATTCTTTAAATGTTCCCAAATTATTTATCAAAGATATTGTCCCATTTCCTAGTGAGTTCATGTAGCCTTTATTTAAGATTTAGCCCAAAATTTAACTGCACACTTCACTCAGTATAGGATAATGCTTAAATGTGAAAACAATGTTTTATAGTTTTAGAAAGCATTCTCTGAAAGTGTTGATGAATTATAAAAATCCAAGCAATCCAGTTCAGACATCCCCTGCCTCTCCTATCCCTAATCTCTTCATTCATAGAGGTGATTTTCCTATAATAGTGATAGCTAGTTAGAATATATTTAATAAAGGATTGACTCTTAATTTAAATAAGAGTAAAGTCCCTATGGTAAGATTCTTAGTAAGGGTTATGAGGGAGCTTTTTATTTTTCCTCCCCAAGAACACCTTGGCGTAGTTACACATAATTAAAAAGTATATGGCTTTATCTGATGCTGACTCTTCTTTGGAATGATGTTGAGAGTTAATGAAAACCTCCTTGTCTCAGGCCAATTAAAAAAAATAAGTGACACGGTCTTTGTAGTATAAAATGATAGGTTGGAATATTTTTAGATGACATATAATGTGTCAGTTCCAACCACTGGATGGTTTTGGCCTGAGGAAGTTAAAAATACCCCCACCCTTTTCATTCATTCTTATATTCTATGTCAAAAGGACTGGCTAATTATTCTGTATTAAAAATACAGCAAATTTATGCCGAGTGCAGTGGCTCATATCTGTAATCCCAGCACTTTGGGAGGCAGAGGCAGGCAGACCAGCTTTAGGCCGGGAGTTCGAGATCAGCTTAGCCAATATGGCAAAACTCTGTCTCTACTAAAAACACAAAAATACTAACTGGGCATGGTGGCACATGCCTGTAGTCCCAGCTATTCAAGGAGGCTGACGCACAAGAATTGCCATTGCACCCCAGCCTGGGCAACAGAGTGAGACCCTGTCTCAAAAAACAAAACAACAAGAACAACAGCAAACCAAAAACCAAATTTAAAATTTATGAAAAATGTTATTTCTCCTTATGAATATAAAGTTCCCTACGAACCTTAACTGTTCTAGTTATAGTCAGTGTTCTTTCCTACTTGCTTTCATAGTTTATTTATATTAAAATAAACTAAAACTATGAATGGTTGTACTCTCATAATGAACAGAGCACTCTTGAGTGATAGGCCTACAACTTGTTAAGTCGTTTATCTTGTAAAAACCAAAACCAAAAGCAAAACACTATGCAGAGGAATAAAATGGAGCATTAGTGAAGGTCAAAATTAAATAATATTTTAAGAGACAATTGTATGTTCTCCCAAGTACTATGTATACATAGCAACTTGGGTCAGGCTCCTAAGTGTTGTCTACTTTAAATACTTGTGCTGCTCCAGTTAATTTTCTTGCAATAGGAAAGTAACAAATATGTAGATAAGCAGCTAGAGAGAAATAAATACATCTGATTGACAACTCCGGGAGCTCACTTGAATTAGTTGAAATTTCTAATCAATTGCCTATGCTTTCAACTTTTTCGAAATAGTGTCAGTATCAGTGCAACCAAAATAAAAGTCATCTAAATTATCCATATGCTTTCATATGCTGTTAGTGAAACTTTTAAATGCTTTATTCAAATTCTTTAATATTACCAATCATCCTTTTTTCTTTACATTTGCTTTATTTTATGTGAGCCAAGATATTTATGCCATTGGACATAAAACAAGGAAATTCATTTCTCTATTAAAATAGTATACAAACTTATGCTTACATCAAAATAAACCGCTATCAAGACACAGGAACAAAGAATACAGAGATGGAAGGATACTGGCCCCTCTTCAATTTTAGCCGCAGGAGCAGGACTGGTCCTGCAGTGCTCCTGAGAGTAACCTAGGCTGTCATAAGCAATAGGATGTGGAAAAGCATGGGACATGATGCATGGGACCTCAAGAACTCATCAAATCACTTTCATCTTCTGACCCCAGGCACGATGGTCTCTGTGCCACAATGCCAAGCTGAGGTGCATGCTCTCCCTCTATTCTGTAGATACCACCATCACAAGATGGTGATTTCTGGGTTCCCAAAGCCGAGTGGGTCCACCGTTCACAAGGCCCGGCTCAACAACTCCACTTGGGAAAATTATGGCTGGATCTGGTTAAAGATCATGTTCACCCACCGTGCCTTCACCAAAGAGTCACACTGGACACCAGGGCTGGATGTAAACTGGTAGTGGTGGGAGTGATAACCTAAACTCCTTCTCCAGGGACCAGGCGAGTGTCGATTTGTCCCGCTGGGCCTCAGCAGCACCAGCATCTTCTGTCTACCATGCTGGGTCTAGCAGCTCTCGTGGTACCTCCTCCAGTCAATAATCTTGAGAAATAAGGAATGAATGAATATTTTTCTTATAAATATGGAGAACACTGAATGAGCTAAATTTCTACATGATTATCTGACTACTTACATATATGCAAGCTTTAGGTATGCTTGCGTGTGCACAGAACATATATGTAGTTTTATAGACCGTGGGCTAAGTATTAACTATCTTCGTGTTCCTATTACAGTCCCTTGATATTAATAATTGCTATTTTTTAGGTTTTTGTTTTGTTTTGTTTTTAAGAAGGAGTTTCGCTCTTGTCGCCAAGGTTGGAGTGCAATGGCACAATCTAGGCTCACTGCAACTTCTGCCTCCCGTATTCAAGCTATTCTCCTGCCCCAGTCTCCCGAGTAGCTGGGATTCCAAGTGTCCACCACTACGCCCGGCAAATTTTTGTATTTTTAGTAGAGATGGAGTTTCACCACATTGGCCAGGCTGGTCTGGAACTCTTGACCTCAGGTCATCGGCCCACTTCAGCTTCCCAAAGTGCTGGGATTACAGGCATGAGCCACCACGCCTGGCTGCTATTTGTTGAATGGAAAAATAAATGGATCAAATTGACAAATTGTCCTTGTGATGAAAATAATCAGAACCTAAAATTGGCCTATCTGGCAGTTGTGACAATTGGACTGACCTGTGGGCAGCTTGGTTCATTTCTTTCTTTCTTTTTTTAAAATGCTTCCGTGAAGTCAAATTGCCTACCATGAGTCCCTTACATGGGCTCAAAATATGTCTTATCTATTGGTTTGTCACACAAGCAGGCTCTTCACCAGGCAACAGAGAATGTGGCACTCTTTTATGTTCTTTTCTTTAAAATTATTTTGCAGTTAAGTATTTTATTTATTCAGACTAATGCTTCTCCCATTCCCAAGACTGAAGCAATAAAGTTTTATTTTCATGTATATGTTTTGGATGATAATCATAGTGCATTCATAATGAGTATAATATACTCATATGCATATATGAGTATGCAAATTGCATAGCAACTTACTATTATTGTTCCCATTTTGTAAATGAGAAAACTATGACTTAAAGAGGGACAGTAACTTTCCCAAGATATCACAAAAGCAGAGAGTGAAAAAATCATCACCATCTGGAATACAGATCTAGGTCTGTCAGACTTTAAAGCCCAAACCTTCACACTCACTTTTAACTACCTCTGTTAATGAAGAGTATAATTCTAGCACATGCTCTTGTTGGAAATTTCATAATGGTAGTTAGGAAGCATAGAGAGTGCTTTCTTGTGTAACAGCTATGGGAAAGGGCTAGGTAAGAAAAAAAAAATCACCAAATACTAATAAAACAGTTTTATTTCAGAAAACATTTATTATGCATCTTGATATCTTGGAGCGATAGAAATAGTCACAATATGTAAACTTGGGTGAATGTGACAATGGATTGGCTTCTTCATTTTAAAAAATATGCATCTTCCCATCATTACTTTAAATCACCTCTAGCAGCAAATTTGAGTGAGATCGTAGATTTTGGTTTGGCTTAGGTAAGAAACCAGAGTCTATCTCCCCTTGGATTCAGTCCTTGGATGTATTTCTAAAATGTCTGAACCAGATTCCCTGTCTGAGTCAGCTGATGGGGCCTAGTTTCATTTCAAGAGACTTCAGAATCAGCATCTCCACTCTCACCTCCTAATCGCCCTTCATCTCTTTGGTCATATTCCTACATTCTACAATTAGAGACAAAATAATTGGAAGGCAGCTTAATCAGTGAACAACTGTAAATGATAAGTTCTTTGCCTGGAAGGGTTGTCATCAAGAGGGAAAAGAAAAGTACAGGAAAGCAGGTGAAAAGTGAACTTCAAACACTTTACAACTTTGTGTAAGGCCAGATGTGTTTACTTTCACCTGGGCAGGGCAAAGAGAAGGAAACAACCTATGCCAGGCAGCTGCTACTAAATGCTTTCCATACCTTTTCAAGTTGGGTCCTCACCATTTCTCCTTGGAATTTACATTGTTACAGTTTTCCCTTTTTCAGGTGAGCACACAGGTTCTGGAAAGTTAAGGGACTTGTTCAAGATCTCATAGAGTTAGGACTGATTACAGGTGGAATTAAATCCAGAACCCATACTTTTCACCACAGCATCCCCCTAGCACAGTACAAAATTAGGTGTATGTCAAGCATTTATGAGCCACCACTAGGCAGCTCTGCTTTAGATTAGTTATGCCAGGTTTTTTTCTTCTTTCCCTCCTCCTTCTTTTTCTTTTTTTCTAGAATAGACTTTGCAAAAATCAGTTTAAGTTTTGCGGGGGGATTTTAGCATCACTGAAAGATTCTGGAGATTATTGTTTTAATTACTGCAATGGCTTATTTATTGAGGTACTGAGGACTTCTTTTACTGGGAAAAAGAAGGCATTCACCAGTGTTTGTCAAATGGAAGACTAGCTGGGATAACATTACTTTTGTCTGTTTTCTGTGTGCATGCTGGGCTTTAAAATATGCTTGGAATTTTCTGTAGAATCATAAGATGCTGAAGTTGGAAGACTACTCAAAGAGCATCCGAGCAATCCCTCATTTACAGATAAGAGAACTGAAGCCCTGAAAGGATAAATGAATCATCCAAGGTCACATGCTTGGTTGGCAACATGGTTGGGATGGGGACCCAGTGGTTTTTTCTGGCCTTCTCCTCAGGGTATCTCTGCAATCTCTCATGTTAGAGTTTTGCTTGATGAGGGAGGGAGGTGGGATTGTAATATATTCTGCTAGTGCAATGTGGTTTTCCATTTTGCTCACTTGTTTTTTGGTGGGGTATAGTGGGTTGAATGTTGGTACCCCCCAAAAATATGTCCATATCCTCATCTCTGGGACCTGTGAATATTAACTTATTTGGAAAAAGGATCTTTGTAGATGTAATTAAATTCATATTTTGAAATGAGAAGACAATTTTTTCCACGGACAGGTTGGGGAGGGGGATGGTTTCCGGATGAAACTGTTCTACTTCAGATCATCAGGCATTAGATTCTCATAAGGAGTGTGCAACCTAGACCCCTCGCATGCACAGTTCACAGTAGGGTTCCTGCTCCGATGATAACCTAATGCCACCGCCACTGATCTGACAGGAGGCAGAGGTCAGGTGGTAATGCTCACTGGCCTGCTGCTCACCTCCTGCTGTGTGGCCTGGTTGCTAACAAGCCACAGACTGGTACAGGTCCATGGCCTGGGGTTCAGGGACCCCTGCCCTTTAGCATCCAGAGAGAGTGCAGCCCTGCCAACACTTTCATTTCTGACATCTGTCCTCTAAAACTGTAAGAGAATCAAATTCTATTGTTTTAAGCCACCCAGTCTGTAGTAATTTGTTACAACAGACACAGGAAACTAATGCGTGGGAGAACAGAGAGAGCTAGGACTGATGTTGTTTTAACCACTTCTGACTTCACAGACTCTAAGGAGGAGTGAGTGTCTGCTGGGGTGAGGGTGGACACTTGAAGAGCTTCAGGGACAGATGAACGTTTTTATTGTGATGGAGACTGAGAATAGTGACCTTTCTGCAAATAACAGGAAAAGTCCCCCAAAGAAAGACTTGGGGACATCTCATCAAATAAAGTGAAGGAGGGAAGGACAGACTATTCCCTGTTTGGTGCTCACACTCCTTCAGTCCTTGGTGCCCTCTCACTACTGCTTCCTGGATGTCTGTGAGCTTTTCTTGCCAATCCACACTCCCTGAGAACTCTCCTCTTTCTCTTCTAACCTTCGATAGCTTCTGTC
This sequence comes from Piliocolobus tephrosceles, assembly GCF_002776525.5. Taxonomy (NCBI): domain Eukaryota; kingdom Metazoa; phylum Chordata; class Mammalia; order Primates; family Cercopithecidae; genus Piliocolobus; species Piliocolobus tephrosceles. The sequence continues at coordinate 90,555,376 of NC_045436.1, forward strand.
TCATTTCACCAAGGCTCTATTCCTAGTGCAAACCCTCACCTCCAAATTAACATGTTGCAAGGAGATAAAGGCTGATTGTAACTCGTTGTTACCCTGTGCTACTTTCATTTATCTTCTATAGCTCACCTTGAATGAATTAACTGAAGGAGGAGAGAAATCAGTGGGGATCTTGTGCAGGTTCCATACCAGCCTAAGGGAGAGACATTTTGGAGAGAGAGGAATATTCCTCCTGTCCTTCCTGCCATACCCCATAAAGGTCATCCCAGTTTATGAAGAGCACTGGGTGTAGGTATTTTCGTATAGCCCTAGATGTATTGGGAGCAGAAACCTGAATGTAGAAGAAAAGAAACTCTTCCATTTAGGCTGGAGTTTCTCATAAAGTTCTACAAGTGCTATGATATTGCTTGCTCCTCAGTGAACTTTATACTTAGTTATGGTTTTCCTTTCTCTCAATGACTTAGCCTTTATGTGCCTCAAGTTTCCTCATCTGTAAAATGAAATAGTACTAACGAGAACACATGAACATAGGGAGGGGAACAACACACACTAAGGCCTGTTGAGGTTTGGTGTAGGGGGAAGGAGAACATTAGGAAAAATAGCTAATGTATGCTGGTCCTAATACCTAGGTGATGGGTTGGGTTGATAGGTGCAGTAAACCACTATGGCACATGTTTTTCTATGTAACAAACCTGCACATCATTTACAAGTAGCCTGGAACTTAAAATAAAAATTAAAAATTGTAAAAATGAAATAGTACTCACCTCATATGCTGGTTGTATTAAATGAGTTAATCCAGATAATGCCTTATAGCAGTGCCTGGCACATAGTGAGAACTGAATAAATGTTAGCTATTATTCTTTATCAAGGAGAAACACCTGATTCCCTCTTTCTGTGAGAAGGGATGATCCCTATGTACACTCAGTCTTGTGACTCATTCCTTAGTGTTCCTCCTGGTGACCTGCTTGGCTAGTGACAGCCGTTATTCCAATTTCTTTGCTTGTAGAGGTCTATTCTATTAAAATTACTGGGGGTGGGGAGATTTGGTGTCTTATTTTCTTTTTCACTCTCCACTCAGAGCAACAGGAGACAGTGATCTGAGTAAGTGTGTCTGCTTGGTGGTCTCAAAGTTTCTCTCAGGTGGGCTGTTCTGAGTCTAGTAGACCGAGGCTTGAGAGTGAGCAAGCACATGTTTCTTACAGTAAGCAAAGTTCTTCCATATAGTCTGGATTAGTAATGTGATATTTTTGTTTATTCGCTGACTCTTTTGTGTTACTTCTTATTGGCTTAGTGCTCACATTGGGGTCCTTCAGAAACACCAACGTAATTATTATTGTCAGGGAGAACTTCAGTCAGGGTGGAAAGAATCTTGTTTGAGGGAAAAGTCTGCGTCTAAGCAGGTGCATCAAATGATTCCCTGTGTTTGAAGGCGGAGTGCAAGGCGGAAGATCTGTGTTCCCCTCTACCTCCAAGGCACCAAGTTAGTGAGAAATAGCTTGCTTTCCTGTCACATTTCTTAAGTCAATCAGCACCAAAAGAACATCTGCAGTCATTCTTTCTTCAAGCCCACGTGCTCTCCTGAAAGAAGCCTTTAAGGATACATCAACAATTCCATGCTGTGGAATGAGTAAAATTGTGCAGCGAAGGGATCATAAACAGAAGATTTTTATTCCTGAGCAAGCAAAATGAAAATTCAGCAAACAAATCAAAGAATCAAGATAAAAACCTGAAAGATGAAATGAGAACATGAACTATATAACAAGGAACATAAAACAAAATCCTTCCAACACCCTGGCAATTACTTTGGTCCTGTGGTGAGTCTGAATGAGAAAAATACTCCTAGAGGAAAGAAGTGCTCATGGTTGTAGGAATACTAATGTCTTGCATTGACGTATTACTTTATACTGTGAAACGTGCCTTTACATTTGTCTCCTTTGATGGTTTTTGTACTAATTCTATGGTGTTTGTTGGGGAATTTGATCCCCTTATTTTCAATGTGAAAAGAAAAGATGCTCTGAGACATAATATAAATCTCTGACAGCTATAGCTGGTCAGATGACTAGTGTGTGATCCAATAACAGATGAAAGTACCTACCTAGTTTTTTCTTTTATATAGAGTCTTGCTATATTGCCCAGGCTGGCCTCAAACTATCCTCTTACCTCAGTGTCCTGAGTAACTGGGGGTACAGGGATGTGCCACTGCACTTGGCTGAAAGTTCTCTATCTCTTATCACACAATTGTTTCTACACTTTTGGTGGTGGTGGGAGTAATACTTCAGCTATTTTTTTTTTTTTTTTTTTTTTTTTTTAGTGTCTTGGGTTCTATGAATCTGAACTCTAACTGTAACATTGAAAAAAATCATTCTCCACTATTTTTGAAATGCAAAAATTCTTCCACCCCTGCCTGAACTCGGAGGATTTCCCTTCATAAGTTTATTAATGAGAGATTTGGATTTGTTCATTTTAACAGTGATTCAGAATAAGAGAATTATCTCTTTAAATAAACTCAAGGGTTTAATAAAGAACAATTTCACTGATAAGAGTAGAAGAAGTATAACCAGGAACGGAACAATTGAAGGCCTAAAATGGGTTAGCTGTGGGTTCTACCATAAAAACAATCTTGTTTTTAGGATTTATACTAGAGCCCTCAGATGTGGATCAATAAAGAAATTAACATGGTACTTTAAGTACAAATATACATGTATTCTAGAAAGTAGTGGTCAGTTCTTACCTCACTGAAACTTGCTTTTGTTCTTTGTGGATGGATGTCACCAGTGGGTTGTGCTGGAACTTCACCTATCAAGGTATTAAGATGTATTTTCCCCACTTACTGTTTGGCAATTGTCATCAGCTCCCTTACTTTTTAGGGCACAATTCTGAAGGGTACTTGATTCTGTGGTTGTGGTCAGCAGTCTGTGACAAGGGTTTTCTGAATCCACTCTTGTTAAAGTCATCTGACAATCTACCTGTATGTAGTCTTTTTTGTTTCTGGATTTCTTTGTCTTAGCCTTCTGTCTCCAGTGAGGAATTGGGGGACAGTCCACTACTCTAGCTGGCTTATTGGGGCTTGTTTCCTGGTCTTATCTGTATAAGATCTACTTCCTAGAGCTGAGTTTTCTCCCCAACCCCCTTTATATTACATTAAGCTACCCCTTGTAGTGAATATTGTGGTCTGTGATGGACTTTGACTATTACCACTGCGGGGACTCCAGAAGCATTCCTTGCTTTCATCTTCCCTTAGGAAGAATTCCTTCCTTTCTCTCAGCTTAGTTTGGATGAGCATTGATCACTGCCTACATGGGACTTAAGTTGTTGTCGTTCAATAGATTTTTTTTTTGCCACAGTTTGAGGTAAAAAATGTTTGAGGAAAAAGTCTATGTCTAAGCAGGATGGGCCAAATAATGAGTACTTATAAGAGAAAGGAGAAGGAGACTTGAGACAGAGACACAGGGGAGGAGGCTATGTGAAGACAGACACAGAGATTGGAATGATGCTGCCACAAGCCAAGGGATGCTAGGAGCCACCAGAAGCTGGAAGGGGCGATGAAGAATCCTCCACGTCTTGTCTCATGATGTCCTCCCTCACCAACACACATTGCCTAAGCCTCAGGTGCCTTTTCTCAGTTCTCTGAAGAAGCTAGACTCTTCGTCTTAGCACATTCACACATGCTATTCTAGAGCCTATGGATATGATCACTTTGGACTTCTGAATACTGAGATAATAAATTTCTGTTGTTTTAAGCCACCAACTTAGTGGTATTTGTTATGACATCCTAAGGAAATTAACACAAAGGATAACACTTTTAAAAATAAATAGGAGATTTATCTAAGTCATAAAATGATAATTTAAACATAGACCCAATAATTTCTTCTTGGGCACTATGTTTATGCCAGGCTTGGAAGAAGTCATTAAAACCATTAATACATCATCTAGAAAAAAAAGGCATTTTTCTCCCAGAGTTTATATATCTTGTTGAAAGTCTTCAAGGGAGCAATCTTATTAACATATCAGAAATCCAATTGTGCTCATATATAGGTATAAGTTTCCCTTTGAAGATTTATCAACTGGCTAAAGTTTATCAATGAAAATCAAATTAATGGCTTCTGCTTAAAATAATATCACCTTTCCTGGGCAAATAGATGAAGTATTTGAAGTATTTCATTCTTTTCAGAAGAAACTCAGCTTATATAGTAACAAAAAACAGCACTTAGCTTTGGCAATAAATAAGCTATTACAAACAGTGTTTATCAATTTTGCAAAATGGCACTATATTAAAATCAGTCATTAAAATAACACACTGAGTATTGACTTACTTTTATAAGTGTATCTAACTGTTTACCATTAGTATGAATGGGCCTTAGTCAGGTGACAGTGCATTTTGTATGTGTGATTTACAAATATATCCTTCATTTTCATACAAATTTTATTAAATTATTCCACCAATGGGAGATTGACTAGTTGGTGAGCATTTTACTCTCAACATGTCTCTTGGGGGATTTAGGAGGAGCATTCATTCCCATGTTGATTGGGATAAATTGGTTCTTGTCACTCCTTCTCACCTCCTCTCTAGACTTCTAAATACTAAATGGCTTCCCCTTGTTCTTAGAATGTGATACACAGTTTTGATTTGCATGTCTCTGATGATGAGTGATGATGAGCTTTTTTTCATATGTTTGTTGGCTGCATAAATGTCTTCTCTTGAGAAGTGTCTATTCATATCCTTTGCTCACTTTTTGATGGGGTTGTTTGTGTTTTTCTTGTAAATTTGTTTAAGTTCCTTGTAGCTTCTGGATATTAGACCTTTGTCAGATGGGTAGATTGCAAAATTTTCTCCCATTTTGTAGGTTGCCTGTTCACTCTGATGCTAGTTTCTTTTGCTGTGCATGCAGAAACTGTTTAGTTTAATTAGATACCATTTGTCAATTTTGGCTTTTGTTGCAATTGCTTTTGGTGCTTTAGTCATAAGTCTTTGCCCATGCCTATGCCCTGAATGGAATGCCTAGGTTTTCTTCTAGAGTTTTTATGGTTTTGGGTTTTACATTTAAGTCTTTAATCCATCTTGAGTTAATTTTTGTATAAGGTATAAGGAAGGGGTCCAGTTTCAGTTTTCTGCATATGTCTAGTCAGTTTTCCCAGTAAGAAAAAGTGTCAGGAAGGTCTACTTTATCTTTTGTTACTTATACAAGAAACTGATCTTAATTGGAGAAGGAATGTCCACATTTCTATCTTTTCCATAAATAAAGCCCAAGGCATTCCTACACAGTAAGGCATGCAGGAATTTCTTAGCTCTATTTATACTAATGCTTGAACAAATACCCTGGTTAGGTAGGAAACAGGCTGTGCTGGAAACAAGCAGCTTGCTGTGGTGGAAAATGTGAAAAGTGAGGGCTCTTCTAACTGTCCCTAGAGTTCTGTCTTGCCTGCCCATCTTCCACACGCTCAAGCAAGCTTGCCCATACTACCAGTATGGCAATTACTGTACTGTATTTGTCTGCCTGTCTTTCTTGCCACTAGCCTGTATACTCTTTGAGGACAGAATGATACTTTTAATAGGCCTTGGTGTCCTTAATATATTGCATGCTTCCTGGATCACTGTGGGCAACCAGTTGGAATTTGGGAATAAATAAGACTTATGAGTCTGATAGACTTGACTTGTGTTAGCATTCTGGCTCAGTCACAACTGGGATTTTGGGAAAGTTCCTTTATCTCTTGGGATAGTTATTGTTTTCATTTGTAAACTAGAGATAACTGTTTAAGTATGTTACAAGGTTGCTTATTTATCTTAACCAGATATGGTAGATTGAATTATTGGTTTAATTTCTACATCTCTCCCTATTCCCACACCTTTTGCTATATGACTTTGCATTTTCTCACAGATGCACTCTCCTCCTCTTTACCTGGACTCAGGCATGTGGCTTGCTTTTGTCTATGGGATGTTAGCTGGTGTGACACAAGCAGGGGCTTGAATGGTGCTTTGCCATTGTGCTGACATCTTGTACCTATGCCACCTCTGCGAGAACTTCCCTTGGAAGGCATTGCTCCTTCAGTTTGAGCCCCATAATTAATACATCAATGCATACATGTGGAGCTGACTACAGCACAATATGCAGCAAGGAGCTAAGCCCAATCAGACCCACAGCTAGGAGCAGAGTCATTTTAACAACTGCAGACTGAAGCAAGGCTGCCCCAACTGACTGGCAAATTTTGAAGTGAGAATTAAATCCTTCTAGTCATATGCCACTGAGATTTTGTAGTTTGCCATGCAGGAATAATTAATTAATGTAGCAAGGTCTCCCAGAAAATAGACAGACTGAGGTAAACGCTTTTGTAACACTGTTTTAAATAAAAGGACATAATAAAGGAATGCAATCCCAGGGAAACAGGAGTAAGGGAAAAAAGGGCGATGAAGGAAGAAGCCAGTATAAGTGGGTGTTAACAAGCCTGCATCTACTTGGTGTACAGACAGTCTCATGGCACTGTCTCCTGAAAGGGCACGTGAATTGCTGCATCCCAGGGAAGTTTATGGAGATGGCAAGGAAAACAATTTATCTACTGTTTCCTAGTCTCCATGTTTGTTGCATGGGTATTAACTCCTTTTCACTTTGGAGTTGCTCATGTGTGTTGAGGAGGAAGTCTTGAACATTTTGTACTCCAGGCAGCAGGGACTCTGCATGATGAGAGGTGAGAGGTGTGCAGAGTGTGAGGGGTTAGGAGCTCTGGGTGGTGTTGAGGTACAGTGAGCCTAGGTGGCTGGGAGAAGCTCCTGCAGAGATGGTCATAGAGGCAGCAGCTGGAGCAAAAATAAAGGGCCAAGAGTCCCGGAGGCAGCTGATGCTTAGAGGCTCAAAGGCAACAGAGAAGAGGTGGCTGATCATGCTTTAATTACTGGTAGCTGTTATTATTATTAATACACTTTAGGGGGAACCTATTGAAATATAGTTCAATTTTAAACACAGATAATTAAGAAGCATATCTTTGTTTGTTTTGCTGTTTTCCAAAGTGAAAACTCTGATTTGGAACATTAGAAATCAAGTGAGCACTGGTTAATTTTCATCCCTCTTCTTTCATTTTTAGGTATTCCAATGCTTTGCCTTGTAACATCGTTAATACCTTATTTTGTAAACACATATCTAGGTAAGGTCACTGAAGAAGGTTCTGGAAGCATTTAATAGGTGGAGTAAAATTCTGATATTGATATGGTACTATAATTGCAAAATGAAATAATTGATAAGGAAAGTAAGACTTTTGGGTGATCTTGGAAATCTAATCCTCTTTTTAAACCTTGTAATTCCAGTAGAGGTGAGATTTGGGATAATGGTCTAAGGTGAGGAATTTCACAGTGAGCTTCTCAAGAGCTCTAGTTTTAATGAATTTATAGCCAGATCTGTTAATGGAGCCATAATAACAACAGGGAACGTGATAACAAAATTAGGAAGAATCAAAAAATATTTGTGATAACGAACAAATTGATAAGAAAGATTCCTAGATCGAAGGTTCGGGCTGCTGTGGTAAATCTAATTTCTTGTTTCTTTCTCGCTGGCAGGGATTGAAATATAAGTGCTTGATAAGCAACACAGGTCTGAGCAGTATCGCAATGGGGAGGATTCACTAAAAACCAGAACTTACATAAGCCTACATTAAATGGGGAAAAATAAAGGAGTTTAATTGCCAGATGGATCTTTGACCTATATTGCTGGTCACACACCAGTTTCTTAAAAACTACACCCTGAACCAAGCTTGCAAACTGTTATTGAAAAAGCAAGGGGGGCACAAGAGTGTTACATTTTGTATACCAAATGGTAAAGATAATACTTATTTACTGACATTTATGGATAATATAATCCTTCGAGTGTTTAAATTAAACGTTAAAGTTAATCCTCTTTACACAGTAAACTTCATCAGAATTTGGATGAGAGGACTCATGACTAAAGCCAAGTATTGGGCTCTAAATTAATGTCATTTTCTAGAATTAAAAAAAATGAATAACCTAGAAAAGGAAGCTGAACTTTTCCTAGGACACATGCTTCAGGGGCTTATATTGAATAGAAATTCCTTATTAGCAGCTACATAAGAAAGAGGCATATAAAGGGAACTTTTGTTTTCCATGCTGAAAATGATAGATATTTACATTTACTTGAATCTTTTTTTTTTTTTTTTTTTTTTTTGGCAGAGGTTTTAAAATGTCTTTTTCTTTTGTGTTTATTCTGACTCATCAGTAATTCCACTAATAATTTAAGTTCTGGTAAGGCATGGATTCCGAAGCTCTTAGAAGTCGACTTGTAAAGAGCTGGTGCTTAAAAGTAGCTGATTAAATGGCAGTACAAGGTGGAGAGGATGAATGATCCTGAGGTCAGCAACTCCCCTTGTGAAAATGTCATAGTGATGTGGAAAAAAACCTGGACATCCTCCCTTTTCTCTCTTCAAGTAAGCACTGGTTTGGGGGTGGGGGCTGTGTGTTGGGGATGCTGCTCTTGTGGGCTTCCAGGAGCTGACGCTGAATGTTTGGGAGCCATTGTCCTGAGGCTGCAGGGTATGAAGCCATGGGACACAGGGGTCAAGGGTGGAACAGGAAGTAAAGGAACTGGTAAAGCCTCTAGCCTAGAGAGCTGGCAGAGAATGAAAACAGAACTGGAGAGAATTGGTGGGTGTGGATTAGACAACAGGCAAAGCTGATTGAACAGGTTTGGGAGGTGAGGGCTTGAAAGCAATTTTTCAGAGGCTGTATGACCATGGCTGAACCTGCTTCAGACAGTCAGGCCCTCCTGTCAAGCAGGAGTTGACACTGCTTGACTGCATAGTACCATGTGCTTCCTCACTGCTTCTCCTTTCTCTGGATTATCCAGAAAGACTTGAAAGAGAAGGATGAAGACGGTTAATCAGAAGACTCCTGGCTTACGAATCTGCAACGTGGCTCATCGACAGCTGATCAGGACGCTTGCATTGGGAAAACTGTGCTTTCAGTATAGCAGAAACAAACACTTTAAAATAAAGGCAAAGAAAGAGATCATGCAAGTTTTCACATTCAAACTCTAAAGCTTGTAATTTTTATGAATTTTTTTTCCAAGCCCCTTTGTGCTCTTTTCAGTACTTCCTCTGAGAGAAGAAACCCCCTTCAGTTTGGTGACCCATGGTACTCTCTGGTTAAGAGATGTGTGCTGTGAGAGAAGTAAGGAGGGCGGAATGTCAATACAACTGTGACCATGACTGCGACCACGATAGCCACTGTGAACACTGCCAATTCCCATGCTACTATTAGGAACAGGGCCTTGTTGGAGGGAATCTACCTCTGCTTTTAAGAATGTATATGTTTAAGGGCATTTCATTGTAGAACAAAAATAGATTGGTGTGAAGCTGAGACATTAAATACCTTAATGATTTCTTACATCACTTGAAATTTATTTTCTTCCTTTTTGGGTCATTTTTGAGGCTTATGGACATAAGGGTGCTACTCAAACACTCAAAAAACTATATGGCTTGGGCACTGGACATCAGAACAGATGCCAGCTGCACTGTTTCAGCAGGGCCCAGGAACCTGCCTGGCATCACTTCTGCAGCTGCACAATAGGAGTGGGGATGTCAGGAGACCCTGGCGAGGCATCAAGGTGGCTAGCTCAATGAGGTCACATTGTGGAGCTCAGAGATACAGCTATTTACCGGTCAATATAGAAGTATTTACATTTTGTAGCAAAAGGTTGGCCCCACTAGCTGAGTAGCAGTTCTGCCTTATGAAAATGGCTTGCTTGTCGTCAGCCTTTGTTACTCTAATGACATCCCTCAGCTCTTCAGAATTGCACATATCCAGACTGTTGATGCCCCCAATTCCACAAGAGGGGCTCTTTCTGTTGGCTTCTAAATAGTAAATTTCCCGTACATCTTTCCCACAAGTGTTTATACTAAGATGTGTACTCAAAATGTGGCTCAGAAAGCTCTAAATGTCTTACTTGACAGCTTTGGCTCAGTCATATTAACTCCCTGTATTCATTCCATGGACACTTGAAAATCTAACATCCAAGTGTATTGAATTCTTCATTTGTTAGATATGAAAGACACTTTTATGTCTAGCTGGGCGTGGCAGCTCATGCCTGTAATCACAGCACTTTGGGAGGCTGAGGCGGGCAGATCACTTGAGGTCAACAGTTTGAGACCAGAATGGCCAACATGGTGAAACCCCATCTCTATTAAAAATACAAAAATTAAACGGGTGCAGTGGCGGGTGCCTGTAATCCCAGCTACTCAGGAGACTGAGGTAGGAGAATGACTTGAACCCAGGAAGCAGATGTTGCAGTGAGCTGAGAATGCACCACTGCACTGCAGCCTGGGCGACAAAGACTCTGTCTCAAAAAAAAAAAAAAAAAGATAAAATAAATAATAAATAAATAAATATAAATAAATAAATTTAAAAAAGACACTTTTCAAATTCAAACTCTTCTAACAAAGTCTCATTCTCTACAGAATGGCTTATATGAGGAGCTGAGAGAGTGCTAACTGCCAACATGTGTTTTAGTTGAAACATATTTGCTAATGTAAATAACTTATGCTGCCTGTGGCACCCAAGAAGGTCACATGAGGCTTGCATGACACTTGGAGAATGCTGCTCTCACAAAGATTAATACATGTAAATCTGTAACTCATATTTCTGTGCTCACATGTGTCTCACGCAATTAAAGAGAAAGGGGACTTACTTACATCAGGCCAGCACTCTGAAAACTCCAGCATTTGATCCATAGAAAAGAAGGGGAAAAAAATCAACGAAAAATGAAGGAAAACCGAAGAAAAAATGAATTAAGTGAATTTTCCCCCTCCTTCTTTCAGTTTGGATTTATTTGCTGTGGCTTTTAGTTTTTCAAATGCAAGCTGTATTTCTCAAGTAGCTTTTTTAATTTCAGAGAATAAAATGACTTAGAAGCTGTTTTCAGTGTTTAGGTAGAGGATAGCTCTTTGACAAAATATTGTAAGGCAGTGGTTCTCAAACTTGAACAAGCGCCGGAATCACCCCGCAGCTTCATAAAATAAAGCTTGCTAGGCCCCACCCCCAGAGATTTTGATTCAGTAGATCTGAGATGGGGCCTGAAGATCTGCATCTCTACCAAGTTCCCATAATGCTGATGCTACTGATCTCCAGGTTTACACTTTGAGAACCACTGTAAGGCAGGGGTTATTAACCTCTGATGCACAGGAGAATCACCCAGGGAGCTTTTAAGCACTCTTCAAGCTGGGGTTCCATCCCTAAAGTTTCTGATTTAATTAGCCTGTAGAGGGTTCTAGGGAACTGGTAATGCTTAAAAACTCTCCAGGTGATTCTAATGTTCAGCTGGGGTTAAGAAACATGGCCTAAAGATTAACTAGTATGGCATTTGTTATTGGTTGATATTTGACTGAATGTTAAATGATTTTGAATCTAGGAATAACTTCAGAATTTGATGGATGCCAAACCTATTTAAAAAATAAGTGTTAACACATTAATATCGGAATTAACAACTACTTTTAAATAATGACAAACTTAAATGTCCCCTTATTCAGGAATGGGGGAGGAGAGAAAGGTTGATGCAGGGGAGTCTTACCTCCCTTTCTTTACAGCATCCCCTTCTACCCAATCCTTGTCTTCAGTTTCTGAACCTTCTTCCTTTTGCCCAACCTTTTGTTCAAAGGTCAGTTGGCTGATTGCTGGAGCTGTTCTCCAGAAAAATAGGTGGGTTAAACAGAAAAAGCTCTGAGAATGGCCACAAGGGTTTGAGGGCACCTCCCGGAGGTGGAGAGATTTATTTTACAGAGTGCTGGCCTGGGAGTCAAATAATCAGCTTTCAGGTTCTTATTACTTTCTCAGTAATAAGAATAGCTCGTAATCTTTTATTTCTCAGTAATAAGATAGCTCTGCAATCTTGGGAAAATCACTGAATCATGCCAAACTTCACTTTTCTTTAACTATGACATGGGGACAACATCTACCTCCCGTAAGTTTGTTTCAAGGATTAACTAAGATGTTAGGGATGAGACTTTGATTATCTTGTTCACCACTGACACCAGAGCTCCTGGGACAACACCAACACGAAGAAGGCATTTGGATATTGGTCAAAATAAAACAAAATTTGTAAACTGTAAAGCACCAAATAAAGATGACCATTACCCTGAGCGAATGTGCTTTCTAGCCTCAAGCTCTCTCTGCACTTCCCACGCACTTTGGCCTATATCCTTCCTTGGACTCTCTGCAGCTCCGCAGACATAGAGTGTTTACAACCAGACAAGGAAAGCAAAAGTTGATACGACTCCATTCTTCTTTGTAGGAGTAAACATCTGATCGTTATCACATTTCATTTCTAAAATATTCTTTGAATAAAGAATGAAAAATATAGTCTTGCTGATGATATTCTTCTCAGTATTGCTTTTTTAGAACTTCAGAAGGAATTACGTCAGTTGAGAAAGAACTGTTAGCTGAAGTCAGGCATTGAAGTTCTGGGTTCTATTTATTCCTAACAGTACTGTGGTGCCTCATGCTTTATAAATAACCTTTATTGACTTAACTTTGGCACGCCTCAGGTCACTGATTAAAATTATGACAAAATAATATCTTTCTCTCTTCTAGGAATATATTTCTCTGTTTGGTTATACACTTATACTGATACAGTAGAATCAGTCCAACTAAATAAATTAGGATGGGGTAGGGATATGTCATTTGTCAAATTACATGATTGCAAAAATGGAAGTCTGCCAGATTTGGCTGGAACAGCAATAGCTTTCCTATGCTTGGCAAAGGATCTGAATATTTCGGTTGAACCAATTTTACCATGGCACATGAAGTTCCTTGGTTAGCAAATGCTTGTATTATATCAGAGCCAAGAGGATGGACACATACACTGAAGTGAAACATAGGGAAAATCTTAGTTATCATCTTACTGATAAACTCAGTTATATGAGTTATGTTTATGTATTGATTCCTTTGTGCAAAAGTGACATGTCAATCTAACCCCTTTGTTTTTGCTGAATAGTCAATAATTAAATCATAGCTACTTAGCTTTTTCACAGAGTATTTATTTTTGAATAAATAGTACATTTTTATTGTTATATAGATATTGCTATAACATGGTATTTTGATATAAACATGCTCTAAAACATAACTTTGAAGGAAAATCCAAGATTTATGAAATTATTAGAGAGTTCTAGATCTCCCAAATCAGGTAATCTCAAAGAAAGCGCCTTTCTTTTATCCTCACCCCCTGGCCTGGATTTCACAGGCAACAGCTTTTTTGCAGTTGTAAAGTTAGTCTTCAAATATAAACCAAGATCCTGGGCTTCATTACTGTTGCTGGCCAGAAAACTAGAGTCAGTGTTATCTCTAAGTTTGTGAAATTCAGAAAAAACAGCTCTGTGGTGGCAGGGCTAGAATTTTATAGCCTGGGTAAGGAATGCCATTGAAGTTGTCAGACTCATAAACTTAAAATGTTTAGATCTTTTGGAGGGAGGGAGCATGGTGTGATGGTGGAAGCAAAGAACTCCAAGTCTTCAGGACAATGTTTTCTTCCCAAGACTCATACATTCTCATACATTTTTACAACTTCAGACCAGTGTCTTCCTGCCTCAGTTTCTCCACCTACACAACAGAATAATTGTGAGAATTAACATAGCTTTGCTTGAGATCACAGTTTAGAGGCCACTTTCTTTTGGGAAACCTTTTTTGAACCTATGATTTTTTGTTTGTTTGGTGCCTGATTTTTTGAAAACCCACCCTCCCTTTTCCTCTTCCCCCTCCCACTTTCCCACCTTCCCCTAAAATCCTATGCCTACTTACCACTTGGCTTTATGTTTGCGTATTTACTTCTCTTTCCGCTATACCTCCCCTGTCTCCATTCCCCCAGATTATAAATTCTGGTCTAAAACTGGATTTCCACTGTTATAACTGCAGTGTCTAGCCCTGGGTCTAGACATAGAACACTCAATAAATGCTTACTGTGAGAATAAGGGAATAAAAGAACAGATATTCTTCTTAGTGCTCAAGGACAAGTCTGTATAACTGTTGCAAGATTAATTTTTTTCACTTGTGTATTTATGAGTGGGTGGCAAGTGATATGGCCTTATTTGCATGGCTCAAGAAGAAAAGAGGTCATGTTGGTGAATGATTCTTAACAGCCAAAATGATTCATGGAGGTATGTATGCTTGGCACACATTTGCTGCTGGAGTGATGGGCAGGGCACAGCTGCCATGGGAACTGTTGGATGGATAGCCTATACCCACAAAAGGAAGGGAAGCTCTTTTCTGCTCAACATTCAGACAGGGACATACCATATGACTATAAAGTGATCAGACAACCCAGACCACTTTCAGTCAATTGAGCTAGCCAGTCAGCAATGCTAACATCTACTGAGCACTTCTTATAGCCAGACACTTTTCTAAGCACTTATATGATTAAGTTAATTAATTATCAGACTAGAGATGATTGCGATTCCCATTTTAGAGAGTTTTAAGCCACAAAGAAGTGAGGTCAATTGCCTGGGGTCACATAATCAGAAAATAGAGAAAGCAGTCTTCAAACCCAGGCAGTCAGGCTTTGGCACCTGTAAATGCGCAACCACTATACATCTGCCTTTTCAGATTGTAGGGCCAGTTGTTACATCAGTCAGTCAACCAGGCAATCAATCAATACTTTAGACTACAACTTGGTGCTGCAGGAGTCATCAAAGCTGTAGATGTCAAGGCCCTGCCCTGAGAGCCCTGCAGTCATGTAAGGCAGTCACAGTCTTAGAAAACATTTTAAGACAGGGCATAATTATGCATTTATTTGCATAGTGCAGTGGGTGCCATCATGCCCAGATTCTGAGAATCATTCCTGCCCTCCTAAGGGTGAGTTCTGAGAAAAATGGCATTTTCTGACTTGCATGTGTGGCTCAGCTGAAATTATCAGTATTGCTGACCACCTTAGGCATCCCTTCTGTTTCTTTGAGGAAAAAGGATTCAGGCAGGGCCAGCTGGATCACTCCTGAGGTAGAGGAGGATTTTTGTATAACTAAGAAAAGGATCAAAATGATAACGATATAATAATAATGACAGTGAAAGTTAATGTTTATTGGACACATGTGCACTTATGTTCTAATACATACCTACTCATTTCCTGTCTGTATAATTATTCATTTCCTTCTCACAATAACGATACTACTATATTTCTTTTTGTATTTTACAAATGACAAAATGAAGACACAGAAAGATAAAGCCACTTTGCTAGTAAAAGGCAAAGTCTAGGCTTTTTTTTTTTTTTTTCTTAACAATTGTAAGGTTCTTACTCTATGCCAGAGACTGTTTCGAACACCTTCTATATATTAACACATAAGATTCTCATAGCACGCCCATTTCACAGATTGGGAAACTGAGGTGGAGTAAGGTTAAGTAAATTGTCAAGAGAAAACACTAACAGTTGTAACAAGCAGCCTATTTGATGTTAAAGCCTGATGTTGTATTCATTTCGCTCTATGGCCTCTGCTTGACTTTCTCTCAATGCTTACCCAAGACTGCCAGGGTTTTGTTATCTAAAAAATGACATCAACAACATTAATACCTATCTAATAGGATTGTTTTGAGGATTACCTGTGACAGTTTATGTGAAGCACTTTGCACAGGGCTCAACACATTTTAAAGGTTTAATACATGTTAATGTAGAATGCTCCAAGTGTTCACAAATTTTTACTTCTTTTGGAATTAGAATTAAGTTCAAACTATTTTGCACTTATTAGCTGGGTAGCTTGAGCAATGTACTTAACTTTTCTGTTACTCAATGTGAAATGGAGGAGATAATAGTATCTTCCTCAGAGGATTGCTGTGAAGATGAAATGAGACAACGCATTTAAAGAGCTGAGCTCTGTGGGTCGATTAATGTTTGCATCTATTATTAGGAGGAGCAAGGGAATGGAGTCGGGAGGGACAGAGAGTGTTTATTATGAACTTCATGGTGTCATTAAATATGGGTGACTCAGTGGGCATATCCAGGAGTGGGGGCAAGAGAACAGTTTGCTAGGATGACCTGACCTCCTGCAGGCATCTCGTGCAGTTCTGGAAAGTCCAGCATAGAGCCAGGCAGCCTGGCATTCTAGGCGACACTCTGTGTGGCCTGGGCAAATTATTTAATTGCTCTAAGCCTCTGGTTCCTCATCTGTGCAATGGGGATAATGTCACCGCCCTCTGGGGTTGTCATGAGGATTAACTGAGATATCGTATGTAATTCACTTGGCACGGTGCCTGGCAAATGATCGACTCCCAGTAAAAGGTAACTATCAGTGTTACTAAAAGTTGTCATGGAGGGTGCAAAACACAGCCTTATGACTTGCACAATCGTGTAGCCATTTCTGACTAATAGAAGAACTACTCCCATGTTCCTAAGGATTTTTTACTGTGAGGTTATGCCGTTTGCTATTCTTGTTACGATCTTGGCCTTGTGGTCACAGTGTCAGGGGAATTTGAGAATGGGGGGCATACTTGGTAGAGTAGAACAAGAGTTTTGAGATAGTTAAATTTAAAAGTTTCCTTTAATAAATGAGAGTAATGAGGTCAAAAGGATTTAAAGGACTTGCTGAAGCTCAGAGAGCTGAGCTGTAGTCAGTAGGACCAGAACCCATGTCTCTTGATTCCCACACTTAAAAATTTCCATGGGGTTAATAAGTAGATTCCCTAAGTCATTTTAATTGTATATTGCTGTGGTGAGTGGTGCTGTAAATGCAGCCCTAATCACTTGAAAGGGTTAATATGCTGACTGAGGCATTGAGGAAAATCTGATTTAAGGAGTTTTTATTGATGAAGGATTCATAATCCCTGGAATGAAACTTCTATGCATATGCATGCTCCTTTAAAAATTCGGTGAGAACAGGAGTAAATACCTCACTCAAGGTACATAAGAGACATGAAATATATCGCTTGAAATTACTTAACAAAATGTTTCTACATGGGAAGCTTGCATCTTGCTTCCTATTACTTTTAATTCATAGAAGGTTTTATTAATTAGGTAAATAATTCTTCCTATTTTAAAATCGTAATTTAAAAAAGGAGAATTGAGAGGATGATGTATTAGTTATCTGGATTAAAGAGGTATCATCTACTAGACAATAGCTAAGTTTAGAATTTGTTTCTTGTTTGAAATAAGTCTCAGTTTTTACATCAATATTGCAATCATATGCCTCTTAATGTTTTGATCAATGACAGACCGCATGTATGATGATGGACCCATAAGATTATAATGGAACTGAAAAACTCCTATGGCCTAGTGATGTTGTAATGCCATAGCAGAAGGCATTACTCATTTCGTTTGTGGTGATACTGGTATAAACAAGCCTGCTGCACAGTCAGTCATATAAAAGTATGACACACACGATTATGTACGGTTCATAATACTTGATCATGATAATAAATGACCATGTTACTGGTTTGTATATTTACTATACTACACTTTTTATCATTACTTTTGAGTTTACTCCTTCTACTTACAAAAAAAAAGTTAATTGTAAAACAGCCTTAGGCAGGTCTTTCAGGAAGTATTCCAGAAGAAGGCATTGTTATCCTAGGAGATGACAACTCCATGCATGTTATTGCACCTGAAAAACTTCCAGTGGCACAAGATGTGGAGATGGAAGACAGTGATATTGATGATCTTGACCCTGGGCAGGCCTACACTAATATGTGTGTTTGTGTCTCAGTTTTTAATAAAAATGCTTAAAAAGTAAAAAATCCAAAATTTTAGCAATAGTAAAAGGTATATAGAATAAGGCTATAAAATTATCTTGTACAGCTCTACACATGTTTGTGTTTTAAGCTATGTTATTACAAGAGTCAAAAAGTCAAAAAAATTAAAACGTTTATCAAATAAAAGAGTTACAGTAAGATAAGGATAATATATTATGGAAGCAAGAAATTTAAAAAATAGATTTAGTGCAACCTAAGTGTACAATGTTTATAAGGTCTACAATGTTTATAAAGTCTACCTTACAGAAATGTCCTAGGCCTTACCATTCCCCCACCACTCACTCACTGACCCACCCAGAGCAACTTCTAGTCCCACAGAATCCATTCTTGGTAGGTACCCACTACAGCTGTACCGTTTTTATCTGTATTTTTAGTGTATCTTTTCTATGTTTAGGTACATTTAGCTGCACAGATACTACTACTGTGTTACAATTTTGCCTACAGTATTCAGGACAGTAACATGCTGTACAGATTTGTAGCCTAGGAACAATAGGCTATACCATATAGACTAGGTGTGTAGTAAGCTATACCACCTAGGTTTGTGTAAGTACACTCTACAATGTTCTCACAATGATAAAATTGACTAATGATGTATTTCTCAGAATGTTTCCCCATAGTTAAACAACAGATGACAGTATTAAGAGGCCACAAAAAAATACTGTATATTACACAGTAAAATAACTAATAATGTAGGGGAAGATAAGAAAAAGTTGTATTTTAAAGCCTAACTCAAAATTGCAGCCATGACCACCAATGTCTTTTTAGAGTAACCCTCCATAGTTTAAGTATCATAATTGTTTAATTGACCAATATGTATTTTACACTCATAACCCAAAATATTCCTGTATTTAAAGGAAAAATTTGATAATTTGTACCATTGAGGAGTATGCAAAGAAGGAAAATCATCCTCCAAAATTAAAGTGGCTTAACAACATACAAATTTATTTTTCAATCAAATAAAAGAAAGATAGACATAGGCAGTAGAGAGAGTAGCTCCAAGGTGCCATTGGGGGCCCTGACTCCTGTCATCAGTCTTAACATCTGCTTGGAGACTGGGAGCTGTTTGTTAGAACCTGTTTCTTCTCTTTTTCTGTGAGTACTAAATAGAACTGTAGCTGAGATGTGGCTGTCCAATTAGGAATTCATTTCCCATGTCCTCCCTTGCAGCTGGATGTTGCTGTGCCATGGAAATTTTACCAATGGAACGTGAACAGAAATGATATGGGCAGCCTCCTCCTTACCTTCCTAAGAGGAGATTTCTGGTCCTGGCCTTCCACATTTTTCCATTTTAGCTTTTACTGGATGAAGACAGCTGATAGCTTAGAAGCTACACAACAAAGATGCAGAGTTACCAAGAGCCTCAGTCCTTGAATGGCTGGAGCCAAACTGCCCATTGCCCAGAACCCTTACTGTGACCTGTAACACAAGAGAGAAGTAATCTGTTTTCCAAGTCATCAAGTCTAGACTGGCTTTGCTGCAACACCTTAGCGTATCTTCACCAACAGCATCCTATGTATGATTTATATCCTCAAAGTTGCTTTGTGGTCCAAGATGGCTGCTTGAGCCACCTGTGTATGACAGCACCAGTCATCAGACCCATGCTGCAGGTCAGGAGGAAGGAGGAAGGAGGAAGAAGGAATCTAAGCTCTCTCATCTGAGTCTTGTCCTTCAAACAGGCTTGCTGGAAATCATCCACTTAACCTCTCATTGGGTAGAAATTTGTCATTTGGTCACATCTAGCCAAAAGAAGACTGAGAAATGCAATCTTTTAGTTTGGGGGGGTAACATGCCCAGTCAAAAGTCAGAGTTCTGCTTCAAAGAAGAACATCAAGGGAAAGCAGTTTCCAGTCTGCTGCAGATGGTTTTTTGGTTTTCCAGTGAAAAGGCAAAAGATAGAGGTTCTAATAACTTCCAGTAATAGTCTTAATTATTTTACTCCAAAAATTATAAATGAGAAGTAGAATTATACTTCTTATTAGAAACTATGCTCTTCATGGTGATGCCATGCATGTGTGTGTGTGTGTGTGTGTGTGTGTGCGCGTAAGATAATGTATGTATTTGGAGGAAGGGAGATGGTGGGGTTTGGCACTGGTGATAAAGCTGACAAGGCTTGTGCTCTAGGATGGTACTTTCTGCCCTAAGGGGAAAATACAGTTCCTCTAGGATTCAGAGAATGTCATCTTTCCCCCAGAGCTGGAGATGTTACAGATGTTGCAGCTTACCCTTGGGACATGGCCTGACAAGGGTTCTTACCCAATTGATGAAATATGTTTCTGGATGACTGTTTGTAATGTCACATCACAGAGGAGTTTCTCGAGGAGATTCTCTCTTCTTCTGCAGTTTATATTGTTAAACCCTCAAATAAATTCAGTTGAGGGATTTTCTAACCAGTTTCCAGACCCATATTTAATGTTGCCTTACGCAAGATGTTTGGCAGCACCCTTTCGATGTAACATAACTAGTGGATGGTATGTGTACATGCTCTGGGCAGTGGTGAGAACTTCATATTTCCTGTTGCATGAAATGCTCTTTCTGCTATCTTTGCTGAGAGTAGTATTCATCCAAATGAACTGCATGCAAACATTCAACCTAACTTTGATTAGCACTGGGTACGATTTATTTTAACCTTGGGTTTAGTGTCCCTTTCTTTTATTAATGTAGTGACTGCTTAGGATAGGTAACTATCCTAACTAGGAGAGAGAACTGAGAAATGTACCCATAATAATCACTTTCAAACTATCATTAAAACAGACAATAACTCTTTCATCATTTTTCATATCTACAGGATTAAACTGATACAATATTATTACTATGCCAAAAAGTACACAGTTATTCTAATAGAGGGCAGAGATCATATGTTTCTCATGAACCTATATTTCCCTATTGAATGGTAATGTTTCTTTTAGTAACAAATGAGTTCTTACACTTAATATTAGGGCAAGTGCTTGCTACAAAATATCAGTCATATATTCATGAGGGGAATCACTTTGGAACAGTCTTTTAAGCAGTTTCTGAGCTTGTGGCTGGCCCTCTTTGGAGTGGCCAGTGACCTAGTCAGGTAGAACAGGAGCCCTGAAATTATAGCAAAGTGCTAGCAAGTATTAATAGTTGGAGTTGAGTTGAGGGGACAAGAAGAAGGCTTGTCACAAATGACTTTTTAGAGTTGGGCCTGTGGCAGAAACAGCCAGTTGTCCCCTGGTATCTCCTCTCTCCGTTTCTAAGGAAGCAGAATTTTTAGCTGGGCCTCTTGTGCAGCTAGGTGTGTATGTATGATGGAATTCTAGCCAATGAGATGTTAACAAGGTTTCTGTGTGCAACTTCTAGATTGTGTTCTCAGAGGGAGAGGGTGCCTTTCCTTTCTCTTCTTCTCTTGCTGACTGGAATGTGTTAGGAGAACTGGAGCTGAGACCACCCTGATTGAGCAACAAGCTAGAAGGAGTCCAGGATCCTGGCACCACAGAACTCTATACTTACATGACTGCTGGGACTGCAGTTAAGAGAGAAATCTACTTCTGTTTTGTTCAAGACACCGCTATTTCGGGTTTGTCTATTACAAAAGCCAAACTAATATACCACAAATACAGGGGGCAGAGTCCTTCCATTGGGTCAGTCTCCAAGCCTTTTGGTCCAGCACCACATGTGATTAACTTCTGGGATAATGGGACTCACTTTATCATCATCACCACCTGACACTTCCAGCTGGGGAGGCATCCCTTCTTGTTCAGTTGTAGGTCCAAACTGAATCCTAGCCTCCACTCGTATTTTTCTACTGCTAACCAGGTAAAAACTTTCCCGGGTATTTAGAGGCTGTTATTGACTGACAAAAGTCATATTAAAAGCCAGAGTCCATTGTGGTGGTATTAGGAGGTGGTGCCTTCACGGGGTGATTAGGTCATGAGGAATCCACAATCATGGATGGGATTCGTGTCCTTATAAAAGAGGTTGAAGAAAGTTGCCTTGTTTTTTCTGCCATCTGAAGACACAAAAGGCACCATCTATGAGAGATGTGCCCTCACCAGACCCGGGATCTGCTGGCACCTTGATCTTGGACTTCCCAGTCTCTTGAACTGCAAGAAATACATTTCTGTTGTTTATAAATTACTAAGTCAAAGTATTTTGCTTTCGTAGCCCAAATAGATTAAAACAGAGGGAATGAGTAGATATACAAGATAAATATTTTAAGTATTGAGTAAGTTTCACAAGACCGATTTTTCCTGTCCACAACCCCTTGAGCCTCCTTTAGACTTCTGTAGAAAGTATTGACCTCTAAAATCTCAAAATCTTCAAAGAAGATGCTCTGCTTCCACTGTCATTTTTTAAAGTTTATTCTTTCTCAACCTGAGATCTTGCATAGCAAAGAACCTATTCTAGATATTTAGTGGGGTATTGGAAGCATTAGAAATCGAACTTATTTGCATCATATTTACGTGATTCCATCACATTTATCTGATTTATCTAACTGGAAGCCCTTTTTCTTGTATTTAGATTTTAATGTCTCTGCTTTGTTTCTTCATACAGTGAAGTGTCAGAGGCAATGTGTTGGTAGAAGAGCTCTGTCAGGAATCAGGAAACTGGAGAACTCGTCCTGGGTGTGCTGTTTACCAGCATGGCTCTCTGACCCTCAATTTTCCCAGTCAAGTTGGGATTTTAATATTTTCCCTCAGTGCCTCAATTTACTATTTTGTGATCAACCCTTAGGTGCATGGAGATAATGAGAAAAAAAGTGCCTTAAACATCATTAAGTCTTATATCACCGTAGGTTAGAAGGAGTCTCCATGAATTTGCGCCGACGGTCTTCTGGTGAAGGTGGATTGTTAATTTTTAGTCAGAAATGTGAAATTGCATTCATGCCAACAGATGCTCTCAGCAAGTTTCTCAATAATTTATATACTTGTACCCTTTTCTCTAGACAATCACCTCCTCTCTTCCCCCACCTCCTGCCACCTCAATAGCTATCTAGATATCTAGATAATTTCTTTTAAGTTGCCTCTTAGTTTTGACTATAGAAGATGATTTTACAGATTCAGGTCTTAGGACATATAAGTGTTTACCCAGTGGCACATAAAAAATGTTTTGGTCATTTCTGGATTTAAGTATAGTTACTCTCCTTTGAAGGTAAACACAAGTTCTCCTTGGATAAAGGAGTTGGTGTTGGTTACTCCTTCTTTTCTGCTTCCTCACTTTCTATTTTCCTTTTTTCACAGCACTTGCTACACAGTATTGTCATAATGGGGTCACAGTGAAGAGCAGCAGGTACTGAGTCTCGCCAACTGTTGCACCCCGGGCCTTGGCACCATGCCAAGCGTATAGCAGTTTCTCATTCCATACATGTTGAATGAATGAATGAGCAAATGTTGGGACAGGCAGTGTGGCAGTAATACAGTACAGATTAGTGTTCAGATTGGTTGGTGATTGAATGACACTGAGTCAGTCTTGCCCATGTCACTGAAACTGAGACCTCAGAAGTTTAGCTTGATAGAATAGACATGGGTTAGAGGAAATGTTACTGATGTTGGAGCAGGAAATACAGCAGGGAAAACAGAAGTAAATGTCTGTGGAAAGGAGCTGGGGAGCTTGAAACAGGTCTGGTGCTGTGTCAAGCTTACTGCTGCAGCTCTGGGAAATATCTTGTTCAGAACCATACACTTCAGGCTCTGTAAATAAATCACTGAGAATTATTTATTCCTGCTGTGTCTTTAGTCCTTTTTTTTTTTTTTTTTTGCCATCATATAGGAAGAGTGGATTCCTTTAGAATATGACATTCGTATCTTTCTCTTAGACATTTGAACAAGTAATCATCTATCTCAGAAGCATTACTGGTTTTTTTTAGCCAGACAAAACTGAAAATATCTTATCTATTACAAATTGCTTTCAGGATAATAATGTTGTTCTGTAACTTTATGTGATGACTCTTCACAGTAAGTAGACAAAGAATTTTTACATGCCAGGTCATTAAACCCCTCCCCCCGCTCCCCAGTAGGGATCTCTGTAGGTACATAAAAGTAAACAATTAAGGGAAACTTTCCTTAAGAATAATGTCTAATAGAATTAGAGAGAACCTACTTTTTGCTGCTTTAATTCCATGCTTCCCTCCCCCAACTTCAACAATGCCACCAGGTTGAGAAACAGAAGGAGAAAAAGATTAATGATTAGTAAAAACACACACTTCTTCCCCTCCCCCTGGCCTCCTGAAATTTGACTGAGTCAAAAATCTGTAACATTTAATCAGAGGAGTTGATTTTTTTCCCATTCATGTACAATCCCCCCCTTCCTCTCTCTGTTGCCTTTTGAAGGGGGAAGGTGATGTTTTTTGGCTTCACTCACATCTAGTCAACCTTTATCCTCTCCCTTCTCCCTTTTCAATCTCTAGGGTGTATTTTGGAGAAGACCTTCCCCCACCCCTCCTTTCTGGCATTCATTATTTTCTTTACTTTTAGATACTAATGGTTTCAAAACCAATCTCAGCACATGACTCAGTTATTTTAGAAAGGACTGTACTATGTCTTTTTAGATCCTTTTCAGGCCTCACAAGCAAACTTCCAAATGTAGGCTAAGGACGTGTTCCTTTCTTTTTTTTTTTTTTTTTTTGAGACGGAGTCTCGCTCTGTTGCCCAGGCTGGAGTGCAGCGGCGCGATCACGGCTCACTGCAAGCTCCGCCTCCCGGATTCACGCCATTCTCCCGTCTCAGCCTCCGAGTAGCTGGGACTACAGGCGCCCGCCACCACGCCCGGCTAGTTTTTTGTATTTTTAGTAGAGATGGGGTTTCACCATGTTAGCCAGGATGGTCTTGATCTCCTGACCTCGTGATCCACCCGCCTCGGC
The DNA here is from genome assembly GCF_002776525.5 of Piliocolobus tephrosceles. Taxonomy (NCBI): domain Eukaryota; kingdom Metazoa; phylum Chordata; class Mammalia; order Primates; family Cercopithecidae; genus Piliocolobus; species Piliocolobus tephrosceles. Next base: position 90,579,909 of record NC_045436.1, read on the forward strand.
CTCCCAAAGTGCTGGGGTTACAGGCTTGAAACACCGCGCCCGGCCAAGACGTGTTCCTTTCTTTATACGTTTTCCTGTACCAATTTTTCAGTAGCTGGTTAGCTGGCCAAAAACGTTTATTTTAATAAGGGCATCAAAGTGGCTTTCTCCCCATCCCTTACTCCCTCCTTTCCTTTGTTCATTCCTTTCCCTTTTCCTTCCTTCCCTTTCTCTCTTTCTTCGTCTCTGGTTTTACTCTCTTCTCCTCTTAGATTCTCAGAACTTGGATTAGGTGCTAAGAATAATAATAAAAAAAAAAAAAAAAAAAAAAAAGAAAGATGATAAGATAAAATCCCAGCCCTCAGGGAACTCACAATTATCAGTTAACTGCAAATTCCCTTGCAATGGAACAAGTGTCCTAAAAGAGGGGTGGAATGGTGCCCAGGAAGGAAGACCAGAGAAAGCCCTACTGCCAGAGGTGGAAATGGGAGGGGCCCTAAAGGAGGAAGGAGCATGCAGATTTCAGAGGGGTGGGATGAGACAGACAGGCACATAGAGGAAGCAGCAGATTCAGAGATAAAAAGAAATGAGAAGTTTAGGACAATGCAGACTGGAATAATTATGGAGATGAGTCAGAGATGAGAACAGAAAGGTCTTGAAAAGTCTGCTTAGGGTTTAGACTTTCGACTGTAGGCACTGGAGCCCTTGATGATTTTGTGGAATAGAGGGATCTACCTGGATGGAGTTAGAACAGAGGGGAGCAGCAAAGAGAAGAAACATAGGGGGACAAAATAAAAATATTGTGATAGTCTAGGTAAGCAATTATAAAGGACTGAACTAAGGCAATGGGCAAAGGCTGAAACTGAGGAGATGAAACTGGGGCCTATTTGGAGGTGCACTGGACAGGACATAATGGATGATTAGGTATGGGGTCGAGGGAGGGCGACGAGTCTCCAAGTCTAGCCAGCTTTCTGTTTCCTGACCTGGTGCTGTTCATTGAGATAGGTAACACTGAAGTGGGAGAGGTTTTGAGGGAGGAAAGATGATGAATTCTTGGCACTAATTCAGACTGTATCATTAAGCTAATGAACCGTCTTGCCAGTAGAAGCTGCTGCTAGAAAGAAGAACCAGGAAAGGCAGTAACATCAACACAGCTCTTCTGATACATTGGTAGGGAGAAACTTCAGAACTCTAATGGAAAATACATGGATTAGAAATCAAAGAAGTGATTTTTTTGAAAAAAAAAATTGCAAAATACATATATAGCCAGTACTTTGCATGAAGGTGAAAATATTGATTAGGCATTAGGGTTAAAATAACATTAAGGATGAATTTTATTAGTATATTTCTAAAACGTTTCTGGGAGACTAGGGAACGCTATGCCTTACCTCCTATAAATTAAACTGTACATTATATGCCTCATTTTTGTCTTGTAGTTTCTATTGCTGGAAAGCAGCTCAGCCATGTTATCTTTAAACTTTGTTTCTATGATAAAGAGAGCTCTTCCTTTACAAAATATTTTGTGATCATTAAACTGCAGAAAAATGACTAGCATTGTTAAATGGTCAATAGCTGAGGACCTATAAAATATCTTTAAAAAGCCTCAAAGCATTTGTGCACTGCACCTCTAGGGCTACATGCTGCCTAGAGAAGTTATCTAACTAATTTGGCATCTCTCCAGAAGACTGGTTACCAAACTGCATTGGGTTCATGCTGAACTAGCAGTTATTTCACAAGGATTTTCACTAGTGCTTATCTGCATGTGTGGAATTCCTGTTCAGAGGTTGCTTTTCTGAGCTGGTTAGTTGAGCCAGACTACAAATTGACTCTGTTTGGTGTGAACAGAAACCTATTTACAATGCAGATCTCTCAAGCCAATTTTCTGGTTAAATTTCATCCATTAAATTTTTTCTATTCTTATATTTAAAAAAGTGTCTATAGGGTATTTCCCTTTTTACACTTCAAATTGTAAAGTGGTGATGTGCCTTGAAATCTTGGGAAAGTTTAAATTTTCTTCTAGAAATTAATCATAAGATCACTTATTATCTTTAATTTTAAAGTTGTTATTAATTATTTATTTTAGAGATGGGATCTTGCTATATTGCCCAGGCTGAACTCAAACTCCTGGACTCAAGCATGCTTCCTTACCACTGTTTTTAATTAATTCATAAATATAAAAAGAAGTACTAAAAATTTATTTATATGCCTAAGACAAATGGATTTATCAGAATTATGATTTTAAGTATTGGTAAATTAGGTCAGATTTTTTTTTTTTCTTGAGATGGAATCTCGCTCTGTTGACCAGGCTGGAGTGCAGTGGTGCGATCTTGGCTCACTGCAACCTCCGCCTCCTGGGTTCACACCATTCTCCTGCCTCAGCCTCCCGAGTAGCTGGGACTACAGGTGCCCACCACCTTGCCCAGATAATTTTTTTTTTTTTTCAGTAGAGACAGGGTTTCACAGTGTTAGCCAGGAGGATCTCTATCTCCTGACCTCGTGATCCGCCCGCCTTGGCCTCCCAAAGTGCTCGGATTACAGGCGTGAGCCACCACGCTGGCCAGGTCAGATTTCTAAAATTTGTGTTCATGGAGTTTCGTTGTTGTTGTTAAGGGACCTACTTTTATGCTGGTCGTTAATATGAATTAAATATTACTTCCTCATAGAAACCCTAATGATTTTTCTTTTGGTCAAACATAGGCCCAGGTTTGTTTCTTAGACTATGCTATTAATTTTGTGTCATCACAGAAAGTAGCCCAGTCTTATTTTGAGATTGGTTTATTTTCCCTGGACATTTGGGATGAATAGCTCAGCATAACAGATTATTCTATATACTTTAGTTTCAAGCATTTAAAGTGGAATCCAAGTTTTAGCATCAGGAACCAATTAAATGATAGTTAAATCTGACTGAAAAATTAATGGTCCAGAACAGAAACTGTGTAGCTTTTTTTTTTTTTTTTTTCAGTACTTCTGTTTTGAATAAAAATCTGGATGCTTCCCAGTAAAACGCAAAGCGTCATTAAAAAAAAAAAAAAAAGCAGTTAAATATAAATAAATATACACCCAGGCTTAAAAATCATTTAATGATGATTGTGTTCTTAGTCTGCTAGTAAACACAAGGTGTTTATCAGCCTTCATGGGCTGCTAAGACTTTGGCTACAAAACACACAGCACTGTGGGGCGATGTAGGATTGCAGTGCTACTGTGCCTCATTAGAGTGAGTATAGTTTGCTCCTTCAAGTGATTATTCTATAGTCAAATCATCTAGCATGATTGTGGTAGCATCTGATTTGTGCCATAGACATCAATCAGATTCATGCTAATATTTTGTACTAATGATTAATATAACAGCAGAGAAAAGTGTTGATGTTCAGCCCACTGACTTAAACCTTACTAATGGGCCTTGACAGAACATAGTGGCCTTAGATTTTATGAGAGTAGAAGGGTTCAGGCTTGAACATTTAGCTGCCGCTTCAAGCACCCTACACAGAAAGTCAGTATAGTACCTTTAATCTGGCTCTAATTCAAACCTATCAGTAATCACTTAGCCTGCTGTACTTATTCTGTCAGTCTTTTTGCCAAAAAAGATTTCATGGGTAGCAGTATCAGAAGCATTTTTGTAATTAAATTATTGTCGCTTTACTGGAAAATCTCCTTACATTTGCAAAGGGTGAATGTGTTCTTATTTCCCCCACTCCCTACTTGACTTGCAGTTTACGAAGGCACTTTCGGCTGTGTGTGTTTCCAGCCTAATGGCCTCCTTACCACAATATTCATTTTGGTTGGGTTACTCCAGCCATCATTTTCCAGAGACAGTCAAAATCCCTCAATGATGACAGAAGTCATTTGATCATGGGGAACAAGGAATAAAAAGAGCAACAATAATTTCTTGGGACCATTTTGTGGGTTTTTAAGAGAAGAAATTCTGTGATAAGTTAGACTGTGCTTCTAACTTGGGTCACAGCACCTTAACATTCTTCCTGCCGGGACTAAAGAGCATACTTTACAATATGAAAAGTAGCCTTTCATAGACCGCCACTCCCTTCTCTGAGTTCTGGTGTATCTTATCACTTCTCACGAATAGGATTGCCATTCGGCACTTATATGTCTGCCTCTTTCATGGCATCTTAACTTCTTTGAGGTCCGTGACATTAGTTATATTGTTACGCAGTTGTTAGCGATGACTGCCTGGCCCATAGCAGGCACTCATTGTATGATTGCTGCATGAGTGGATAAAAATACTCATTCTGGTCCTGGGCCAGATCTATTTCTTGTTTTCCTCAGTTTTGCCCTATGCCTCAGGGAAGCTGACCCCAGCAGCGTGCATTTCTCAGGCTCCCGCACCTCGGGCATTAGGAAGCAGTGGCAGGAGACAGAAGGGAAGGAAGAAGGGAAAATCTAGGGTATTTCTCTGCTCGATCTGCACTGGGGCAGGGAGGGGGCGGTGCACAACCTTTGTGACTTAAGCTCACGCTGGATAGGCTGCAGTGATTCCAACTTATTTTGGGTGACACCATTCACTGGGCTCTGATAATAGTGCTTCCACCCTTATTCCTCCAGCACTGGGAGTGGCTCCCTGCTCTTGCTAATTTCTGGCTTTCTTTACTTTCCCTAGTTGGGTTTCTCAGCAATTTTATCACCTGTGTAACCCATTCCTTGCACGAAATTCCTTCTGTTTGGAATACTTATAGTCTGTTCAGTGTTGTATTGTCATAAAGAGTTGAAATTACACCTCTCAAACTTAAATCTTTTTAATAAAGAAGGACTTGCCATATACTTTAGGGGAACGTGGTTGCCTGGGATCTTTGCTCACACTGCAGAGTCTCCAAAGTAGACCTACACTGAGGGGAGAATCAGAGGTTCCTTTGGGGATCTTATGCCTGCCCTTTCTGGAAATACCTAATCCTTACATATTGTGATAATATTCTTGCTTTTGTCCTCTATTTGGAATTATTGCAGCATATTTTAAGCACGTTCTCACGATATTAGGGGATATCCTTCCTCCCTAATGTGAAGGGGCAGCCCCCATCTGCCTTAGTAATTTGATGTAGTAGGGTTATAGAGTCCCAGAACAACTGAGAGTGGCTCTTACAGACAAAGAAGAGACACGATTCTGTCACTGGCAGTTTGTCCAGGTTCTGGAGGTGGGAAAGGCCTAGATCGGTTTTAATTGTATGTAATTTCTTTAAAGATTTCTATCATACCCTACCTAGTTAGCTAGCTCTTGGAATAAGCATATGGAGTGGTGAAATTCCTCTAGATAGCACCCCCAAATGCTGGCACTTTAAAATTCTTTGTAAACTTTCACAATGAGCTGAAAGTTAATTCAAACTCACATGGATTCTATGCTTCCCTTTTCTCATCTTTGTAGCCCTTCTTTATACTTCACTGGGGGATGGGAAGAGAAAGGAATCCGGCTGACATCAAATTATGAATATTGGTTTAAGTTCTTAACAAGCTTGCATTTCACATGAACAGCTAACCCACAAAAGCCACTGGATTTTCCAAGGGGTTAGTTTCAAATCTACAAGAATGAGGGATTTCAGCACAGCCCTCTGTCTGACTTTCTTCCATGGATTTGGCCATGTAGCCAGGCACTGGTGGAGTGGTTAGCTGTCTATTGTCGGGAAAGGAGTCCTGCATTAGAGGACTCCTTAATGAAACTCCTTAATAAAACGTGAAATTTTAGTACCAAGTCTGATTTTTATCATTCATAATCCTGTGTTTATTCAGGACATTCAAATGCTTTGGGGGAGAAAACTGTTATCTGTGTGGGTTTAATTGGGCTAAACGATAAAAAAAGTTTGTTTTTACCTTGCTGAACTAAATACTTATTTCCACAAGAATTTCAGAACTTTAGATCTAGAAGGGATTTTAAAAAATCTTCTGATTCGATCTTTTTATTTTTTCAGGTAAGAAAATTCAGACTCAGGTATGTTAAGAACAACTGACTTGTAGCAGAATAGAGATTAAAATCTAGAATGATTTTCATCTTGCTACCTTTAAATAAAAACTTGTTACTTTCAGTTTACGCACCTTAGCTCTCAAGCCTGATTTTCTTTCCTGTATCTTGACCTTAAAGGTATCAGGTCTGGCCCAGATTCTTTATGGGAGACAATCAAAAATGAAGACTGCACACAGAGTACACAGGGCTTGAAGACCTGTTATAGGGCAAGGATGTGCTTGACAGGGAAGCAGGGAAGAAGTAGCAAGGCAACCGGGAGCACTTTTGAGTTTCCTCTCTTTGCCAGGCATGAGAAGACCACTTGGTGTGCACTTTAGGTGGTGCTAAGATGGGATCAACAAAGGTGGAGTGTGCAAAAGATGAGAGACGCTAGTCTATGTGGAAACGGAGAATAGGATTATTGCTCTGAAGGATTATGGCTGTGCTTAATAGGAATAACCAAAGCAAACAATGATCACATTTGTTGTCCTTCACCTTGTCAAATAGTAATTTAGAGACTACGGAAGTATATTACCTCTGAGTTTGCTACAACATCCTTTCCTGCCCACCTTCTCCAGAACTTAGTATTAGAACAATAGACACATGAAAGCTCCAGTTTGCTTAAACAATAGCATCTTTATTTAAATATCTATTCACTAAAGTGATAAATCTTCTCATTTGGGAAAGGTAATTTCTTATAAGTATGAGGAAACAAACAAGTATTTGGAATATGAGCTACTGCTATTATTTCAGAGTAAATAATTCTTTTTTGTTTTCATTTTTTTTTTTTTTACATTTTTAACCTAGAATATTACTCCACTATACAGTGAACGTTTATGGTTAAATTTCCCATGACTTTCTATGCTATAGGCCTCGATTAGGTATTCTGTTCTCATTCAATAAAAGCTTTTCACTGAAAATAAATGTCATTATGTTGTAATGAGTTTCAGTATCTACTGACCTTACCTGGATTTTGGAGGGTGAGTTGGCTGTGAGCGATTCAGCACCTCTTTATCCTTCCCTTGAGACACTAATTACTCATTAAATTTTCTTTTTATCCTTTTTACTATATTTCAAAAATGCCAAAGATAAAGATTTTTGAAAAATGAGAAACTGGTGGAAATGTCTCTGTTTCTTTTAACTTAAAAATATAGATAGCCAAGTGAGAAAGATATAATGCAAACTTTTGGGTCTTTATTTTAGCTGGTTATAACTAGATCTGACTGAAATTGGGTATTCTGAGTTTCATCCTGAAGCAAATTTCCATAGTTGAGTTATAAGCCCCTGAAAAACGAGGTTTATGATGAAAATGTTGAAAGACCCTCAACTTTAGGACTAGGCACAACTATAATTTTACAGGCATTAGGCACCTAAAATAACTTTGTATGACGATTACTCTGGGATTTGTCCCCCGTTTTGTAGAAAATGCTTAATGTTGAACTATATTTTATGCACACAAAAAGACTTATTTCATAAGACAAGGAGCTCAGGGATTTTCATTCCAATATTCAACGATACTATTACTAAAGGGCTCTCTCCTCCTCTCATAATTGAGTGATCTTAAGTGATATTTAAAAGAAAATATCATTCCGCTAAACTTACATGTAAAGATGATATGTGGCAGAGCAATTTAAAATTTTCAAGTAGAATGTATTCCAGCAATGTATTTGGTATGTCATGAAACTGAATGGATGGATCATAATAATGTCTTAATATTCTATTCTGTAGCAACAAAGAAAATGAGTGTTTAGTTTTGCTTGTGTAGAGCAATAGCTGAAGTGCTTATATCTGAGTCTGCAGTGCAGTAAACACATTTTTTGTCTAATGAAAAATCTCTAACACTAGAAAATCCTTGCCTGTCTTTTGTTTCTTTATTTTTGGTTTGTTTGTTTGTTTGTTTTTCAGAGAATAAGGAATGCTTAAAACAATAACAAATAGGGATGTTTGGATTTGACACAACTTTCTTGGTGAGTTAGGCCTGGTTAATTTTTGTATGTTAGTACAGATGGTGTTTCACCATTTTGGCCAGGCTGGTCTTGAACTCCTGACCTCAAGTGATTGGCCCACCTCAACCTCCCAAAGTGTTGGGATTACAGATGTGAGCCAATGTGCCTGGCCTGAAATGTATATTTTCAAAGTAGTTTTTTTCCTGTTATATTTTTTCTTCTCTTTTTAGGAATCTACTTATACACATTAAACTCTTTGAGATTGACCCATGGCTTCTGAATCAAAAGCAACAACTGTATTTTCTGTTTGTGTTTCACTTTGGATAGTTACCATTTACCTATCTTTAATTCTTTACTCAGTTGTGTTTCCCGATAAAACTGACAAATGAATTTCTCATCTTCCATATTGTGTTTTTAATTTCTATAATTTGCATTTGGCTCTTCTTTATAGTTTCAATCTCTCTGCTGAAAATCCTAATTTATTGAGACATGTTTTCCATTTTTTCTCTTGATCCTTTAACATATTAATTATGATCTCAAAAATGTCCTTGTCTGATCATTCTAATAGCTAAATCATCTCTGGATCTGGTTCTGTTGTCTGATCTTGACAAGGTTTTTCTTTTTTTGGTTGTTTTTCATTTTTTGTGCAAAGCAGATTGTATTTTTAAAAAATTCTATATTGACAAATTATAGTTGTATATATTTATATAAATGGTGTTATGACTTTTGAATACAATGTTGAATGCTTAAACTAAGCCAATTAGCATATCTATTACTTCAAATATGTAACTGTTTTTGTGATGAGAACATTAGGAATTTATTCTCTTAGTGATATGGAAAGGTACAATATTCAATTATTAGCTATGTTCAGCATGCTGTACTATTGATCTAAAAAAAAATCAAACTCATTCCTCTTATCTGCTGAGACTTTTTATCCTTTGACTATCATCTCCGGATTTGTATCCTTTGACTATCATCTCCTGATTCCCCTCAACCTCCTGCCTCTGGTAACCACCATTCTACCCTCTGCTTCTATGAGTTCAGTTGTTTTAGATTTCACATATAAGTGAGAACATGCAGTATTTATCTTTTGATGTTTGGCTTATTTCACTTAACATAATGTTCTCTAATTCTACCCATGTTGTGGCAAACAACAGGATTTCTTTCTTTTTAAAGGTTGAATAGTATTTCATTTTGTGTATATACCACACCTTCTTTATCCATGTATTCCTTGATGGACACTTAGGTTGATTCTGTAATTTGGCTATTGTGAATAGTGCTGCAATGAACATGGGGATACAGGCAGGCATCTATTCAACACACATTTTTAAATCTTTTGGGTATCAGAAATGGTATTACTAAATGATGTGGTAATTCTATTTTTAGTGTTTTGAGGAACCTCCATACCATGTTCCATGTTTGTACTAATTTACATTTGCATCAACAGTGTACAAGGATTCTCTTTCCTCCAAATCCTCACTAACACCTGTCTTTTGCTGTTTTCACAGTAGCCATTCTAGCAGTTGTGAGATGATATCTCATCATGGTTTTAATTTGCATCTCTTTAATAATTAGTGATGTTGAGCATTTTTTCATATATCTGAAGTCATTTGTATGTCTTCTTTTGAGAAACGTCTATTTAGATCCTTTGACCATTTCTTAATTGTGTAATTTGTTTTCTTTATGTAGAGTTGTTTGAGTTCCTTATATATTTTATATATTAATCCTATATATATATATATAAATCCTTATATATTTTATATATTAATCCACTATTAGATGTATGGCTTGCAGATATTTTCTCCAAATCCATAGGTTGTCTCTTCACTCTGTTGTTTCCTTTGATGTGCAGAAGCTTTTTATTTTTAATGTAATCCCATTTGTCTATCTTTGCTTTTGTTGCCTAACTTTTGGTGTCAAACCTAAAAAATAATCACCTAGACCAATGTTGTGTAGTTTCTCCCCTATTTTTTTTCCAGTAATTTTACAGTTTTAGAGCTTACATTTATGTCTTTAATCTATTTTGAGTTCATTTTTGTATGTGGTGTAAAATAAGGGTCCAAAAAATTTCATTCTTTTCCCTATAGATATCCAGTTTTCCCCAACCCTATTTATTGAAGTGACTATCTTTTTCCAATTGGATATTCTTGGCACCTTTGTTGAAAATTAATAGACCACGAATGCATGGGTTCTTTTCTGGATTCTGTATAGTGTCCCATTGGCTGCTATGTCTATTTTTATGCCAGTACCATGCTGTTTTAATTACTATTGATTTGTAATACAGTTTGCAATCAAGTAGTGTGATGGCTCCAGCTATTTTCTTTTTGCTAATAATTAACTTAGGTATTTGTAATTTTTTGGAGAGATTTCATAAGAATTTTAAAAGCTTTTTGTACATCTGTGAGAAGTGACATTAAAATTTTGATAGAATTTGCTTTGAATCTGTAGATCACTTTGGGTAGTATGGACATTTTAACAATATTAATCTTTCCAATACATGAACATGAGATATCTTTTTATTTATGTTTTCTTGAATTTCTTTTGTTAATGCTTTATAGTTTTCAGTGACAGGTCTTTCACTTCCTAGGTTAAATTTATTCCTAAGTACATCTTTTTTTTTTTTTTGCAGAGATTGTAAATAAGACGGTTCTCTTGATTTGTTTTTCAGAAACTTCATTGTTAGTGTAGAGAAACACTACTGATTTTTGTCTTGATTTTGTATCCTGCAACTTTTCTGAATTTATCAGTTCTAAGTATTTTTTCTTTTTAATGGAATCTTTAGTTTTTTTTTAATGTATATAAGATAACGTGGTCTGAAAATAGGGACAATTTAACTTCTCCCTTTTTTATTCCCCTGCCTTATTGCCCTGGCTGGGAACTCCAGTACCATGTTGAGTAGAAGTGGTAGAAATTGGCATCTTTGTCTTGTTCCAGGTCTTAGAGAAACAGCTTTCAACTTTTCTCCATTGAATATGATGTTAGCTATGAACTTGTCATATATGACCGTTATTGTATTGAGGTACATTTCTTCCATACTTAATTTTTTGAGAGTTTTTTTTTTAACCATAAAAGGATATTGAATTTTGTCAAATGCTTTTTCTGTCTCTAGTGAGATAATCATATGATTTTTATCTTTCATTCTATTTATGTAGCATATTACATTTATAGATTTGTGTATGTCAAGTCATCTTTGCATTCTAGGAATTAGTCCCAATTGATTGTAGTGAATAATTCTTTCAGTGTGTTGTTGAATTCAGTTTGCTAGTATTTTGGTGAGAGCTTTTGCGTGTAGATTTATCAAGGATGTTGGGCTGTAGTTTTCTTTTCTTGTGATGTCCTTGTCTGGCTTTGGTATCAGGATAATGCTGGTCTTGTAAAAGGAGTTTGGAAGTATTTCCTCCTCTTTGATTTTTTGGAATAATTTGTGGAGAATTGGTATTAGGTCTTTAAATGTTTGCTAGAATTCAGTAGTGAAGCTATCAGGTCCTGAGCTTTTTTTTTTTTGATGGAAAACTTTTTATTACAGCTTCAATCTCCTCTTGTTATTTGTCTGTTTGGATTTTTATATTTCTTTGTGATTCGGCCTTGATTGGTTGCATGTGTCTAGAAATGTATTCATTTCTTCTAGATAATCTCTTTTTTTGGCACGTAGTTGTTCATAATAGTTTCTTATGATCCCTTCATTTCCATGATGTCAGTTGTAATGTCTCTTCTTTCATTTCCGATTTTGTTTATTTGAGTCTTTTCTCTTTTTTTCTTGGTTAGTCTAGCTAAAGAATTGTTGATTTTGTTTATCTTTTCAAAAAAACCCAACTCAGTTTCATTGATCTTTTGTATTGCTTTTCTAGTATCTATTACATTTATTTCTGCTCCAATTTTTATTATTCCATTCCTTTTGCTAACATCTAGCAATTACTTTTTTGTCTGGTAATTTTTTTGTTGACTGTGAGGCTTTTTAAAATTTTTAGACCAGTAGCGTCTGAAGTAAGTAGAATCAACTCCTAGAAATGGTCTCCTCTTTTTTTCAGGCTGTTAATGTAGGGAAGTTGAGCCAATCTAGTTAGTAGCTGAGCTGGGATCTTTGTTGCTAACATTACCTTTGTGCAACACAGGCTGCAGATTCTTCTAGCTCTGGGTGGCTCCTACCTTGTACTTACTTTGATAACTAAAGCACAGGAAGGTTTTTTCTGTATTCTTGCTCCACTCTCAGCTTTCAGCAAACCCTAAATATCTATGCATAAACAGGGGTTCTTTATGCTCTTGTCCCTCTCTCAGTTGCATATTACTATGTACAAAGCTTATGGTAGGGAAAGTGGAGATTTTCTTTGTTGCCTGATCTCAGTCTCAGTCTTAGTTAGGCCCTATGTTCTTGGTCCTCTGTGAAGAGGGCTTTATCACTATTCCTGCCTTTCCCTGACATAGTAGCCATATCTTGCCTTGCATCTGTCAAAGGTCTTGAATAGGAGAGAAAGTCTTGGTTCCTCCTCAGTAGTAGAAGGTCTCTGCCTTCTATTAGCATAGTTGAATAGATTTCCTGTTGCCTCCTTACCCCAATGGGCTAATGGATTTTGCTGCTAGTTCTCTTTCAGTAGCTAATGGCTTTGCCTGGAAGTGGAGGTATACAGTTTCCTATCCTCTCCTAACAGCCTCTCACTCAGATGGCTTTTGTGTCTACCATCTCCCAGAAGCAGTGGATCTTTGCCTGGGTGGGAGACTTTTCTGTTTCTCTCCCAGAGGCAAAAGGCTTTTGCTTCATCTGAGAGCAGGATCAGAAATGCAGATAGGGTTTCATCCCTATACTTCACCAAGGGTGAAGAGAGGGCTGCCTCAGATCTCTTGTCATGTTCCAATCTTCTTGTGAGCAACCAGTAGAGACTCATAGAAAACAACCAAAGAATGCATGTGGATTCCGCATGGGTTTGATCTGCCAAGCAGTCTGAATTGTCCAAGCACACACCTGGCTTTTGTAAAAAAAAGTTTTGCAGTTTTCTTCTTACCCACTTTTACATTGGCAGATTCTTCCTCACTCTTCCAAAGATGGAACAGTTCATTATCCCGTTTATTTTCAGAAGGGCTTATTGTTCTTTGGAATTTAATTTTAGTTTGCCTGATTTATTTCGTAACTCTATGATTTTAGCTCTGATGGGCTTAAGAAGAGTGATATTTTTGTAGATTAACTGCCTTTTGCCTTGTTGTAAGGGTAGGAGTGATGTTCTCTTGTGATGTTTTCAATCCTAAGAGTAGCAGAACTCCATGTAATATGATTACACGGAGTATGTGAGTGTGGTCTAGGAGCCAGCTTTCTCAACAAACATAAAATACCAATATAAAAAAATGGAGATTCCTTAAAGGAGATTCCAAAATGGCCAAATAGGAACAGCTCCAGTCTATAGCTTCCAGTGTGAGGGACGCAGAAGATGGGTGACTTCTGCATTTCCAACTGAGGTACTGGGTTCATCGCACTGGTGTTTGTTGGACAGTGGGTGCAGCCCACGGAGCGTGAGAGGAAGCCACAGGGGCATCACCTCACAGGGGAAATGCAAAGGGGAATTCCCTTTCCTAGCCAAGGGAAGCTGTGACAGATGGTACCTGGAAAATTGGGACACTCCCACCCTAACACTGCACTTTTCCAATGGTCTCAGCAAATGGCACACCAGGAGATTGTATCCTGCACCTGGCTCCGAGGGTCCCACACCCAGGGAGCCTTGCTCACTGCTAGCAGCAGTCTGAGATCGAACTGCAAGGAAGCAGCGAGGCTTGGGGCCGGGCGTCTGCCATTGCTCAGGCTTGAGTAGGTAAATAAAGTGGCTGAGAAGCTCAAACTGGGTGGAGCCCACCGCAGCCCAAGGAGGCCTGCCTGCTTCTGTAGACTCCACCTCTTGGCGGGGGTGGGTGGGCGGGGCACAGCTGAACAAAAGGGAGCAGAAACTTTTGCAGACTTAAACATCCATATCTGACAGCTTTGAAGAGAGCAGTGGTTCTCCCAGCATGGAGTTGGAGATCTGAGAATGGACAGACTGCCTCCTCAAGTGGGTCCCTGAACCCCCAGTAGCCTGACTGGGAGGCACCTCCTAGTAGGGGCTGACTGACACCTCATACTGCTGGGTGCCCCTCTGAAACGAAGCTTCCAGAGGAAGGATCAGGTATCAACATTTTCCGTTCTGCAATATTTGCTGTTCTGCAGCCTCCGCTGCTGATACCCAGGCAAACACGGTCTGGAGTGGACCTCCAGCAAACTCCAACAGACCTGAAGCTAAGGGTCCTGACTGTTAAAAGGAAAACTAACATACAGAAAGGACATCCACACCAAAACCCCATTTGTACGTCACCATCATCAAAGACCAAAGGTTGATAGATAAAACCACAAAGATGGAGAGAAACCAGAGCAGAAAAGCTGAAAATTCTAAAAATCAGAGCATCTCTTCCACTCCAAAGGAACGCAGCTCCTTGCCAGCAGCAGAACAAAGCTGGATGGAGAATGACTTTGACGAGTTGAGAAAAGAAGGCTTCAGATGATAAGTAATAACAAACTTCTCTGAGCTAAAGGGGGATGTTCGAACCCATCGCAAAGAAGCTAAAAACCTTGAAAAAGGATTAGATGAATGGCTAACTAGAATAAACAGTGTAGAGAAGACCTTAAATGATCTGATGAAACTGAAAACTACGGCACGAGAACTACATGATGCATCCACAAGCTTCAGTAGCTGATTTGATCAAGTGGAAGAAAGGGTATCAGTGTCTGAAGATCAAACGAACGAAATGAAGCGAGAAGAGAAGTTTAGAGAAAAAAGAGTAAAAAGAAACGAACAAAGCCTCCAAGAAATATGGGCCTATGTGAAAAGACCAAATCTACATCTAATTGGTGTACCTGAGAGTGATGGGGAGAATGGAACCAAGTTGGAAAACAGTCTTTAGAATATTATCCAGGAGAACTTCCCCAACCTAGCAAAGCAGGCCAACATTCAAATTCAGGAAATACAGAGAACACCACAAAGATACTCATCAAGAAGAGCAACTTCAAGACACATAGTTGTCAGATTCACCAAAGTTGAAATGAAGGAAAATATGTTAAGGGCAGCCCGAGAGAAAGGTCAGTTTACCCACAAAGGGAAGCCCATCAGACTAACCTCAGATCTCTCAGCAGAAACTCCACAAGCCAGAAAAGAGTGGGGGCCAATATTCAACATTCTTAAAGAAAAGGATTTTCAACGCAGAATTTCATATCCAGCCAAACTAAGCTTCATAAGTGAAGGAGAAATAACGTCCTTTACAGACAAGCAAATGTTGAGAGATTTTGTCACCACCAGGCCTGCCTTACAAGAGCTCCTGAAGGAAGCACTACACAGGGAAAGGAACAACTGGTACCAGCCATTGCAACAACATGCCAAATTGTAAAGACCATCAATGCTAGGAAGAAACTGTATCAACTAACGAGCAAAATAACCAGCTAACATCATAATGACGGGATCAAATTTACACACGACAATATTATCCTTAAATGTAAATTGGCTAAGTGCTCCAATTAAAGACACAGATTGGCAAACTGGATAAAGAGTCAAGACCCATCAGTCTGCTGTATTCAGGAGACCCATCTCATGTGCAGAGACACACATAGGCTCAAAATAAAGGGATGGAAGAAGATCTACCAAGCAAATGGAAAACAAAAAAAGGCAGGGGTTGCAGTGCTAGTCTCTGATAAAACAGACTTTAAACCAACAAAGATCAAAAGAGACAAAGAAGGCCATTACATAATGGTAAAGGGAACAATTCAACAAGAAGAGTCAACTATCCTAAATATATATGCACCCAATACAGGAGCACCCAGATTCATAAAGCAAGTCCTTAGAGACCTACAAAGAAACTTAGAATCCCACACAATAATAATGGGAGACTTTAACACCCCACTGTCAACATTAGACAGATCAATGAGACAGAAAGTTAACAAGGATATCCAGGAATTGAACTCAGCTTTGCACCAAGTAGACCTAATAAACATCTACAGAACTCTCTACACCAAATCAACAGAATATACATGCTTCTTGGCACCACATCTCATTTATTCCAAAACTGACCACATAGTTGGAAGTAAAGCACGCCTCAGCAAATGTAAAATAACAGAAATTATAACAAACTGTCTCTCAGACCACAGTGTAATCAAACTACAACTCAGGATTAAGAAACTCACTCAAAACTGCTCAACTACATGGAAACTGAACAACCTGCTCCTGAATGACTACTGGGTACATAACAAAATGAAGGCAGAAATAAAGATGTTCTTTGAAACCAATGAAAACAAAGACACAACATACTAGAATCTCTGGGACACATTTAAAGCAGTGTGCAGAGGGAAATTTATAGCACTAAATGCCCACAAAAGAAAGCTGGAAAGATCTAAAATTGACACCCTAACATCACAATTAAAATAACTAGAGAAACAAGAGCAAACACATTCAAAAGCCAGCAGAAGGCAAGAAATAGCTAAGATCAGAGCAGAACTGAAGGAGATAGAGACAAAAAGTCAATTAATCCAGGAGCTGGTTTTTTGAAAAGATCAACAAAATTGATAGACAGCTAGCAAGACTAATAAAGAAGAAAAGAGAGAAGAATCAAATAGACACAATAGAAAATGATAAAGGGAATATCACCACCAATCCCACAGAAATACAAACTACCATCATAGAATACTATAAACACTTCTACACAAATAAACTAGAAAATCTAGAAGAAATGGTTAAATTCCTAGACACATACACCCTCCCAAGACTAAACAGGACGAAGTTGAATCCCAGAATAGACCAATAACAGGCTCTGAAATTGAGGCTGTAATTAATAGTCTACCAACCAAAAAAAGTCAAGGACCAGACGGACTCACAGCCGAATTCTACCAGAGGTAGAAAGAGGAGCTAGTAGTATTCCTTCTGAAACTATTCCAATCAATAGAAAAAGAAGGATTCCTCCCTAACTCATTTTATGAGGCCAGCATCATCCTGATGCCAAAACCTGGCAAAGACACAACAAAAAAAGAATTTTAGTCCAATATCCCTGATGAATAAAAATCCTTGATAAAGTACTGGCAAACTGAATGCAGGAGCACATCAAAAAGCTTACCCACAATGATCAAGTTGGCTTTATCCCTGGTATGCAAGGCTGGTTCAACATATGCAAATCAAGAAACATAATCCATCATATAAACAGAACCAAAGACAAAACCCACATGATTTTCTCAATAGATGCAGAAAAGGCCTTTGACAAAATTCAACAGTACTTCATGCTAAAAACTCTCAATAAGCTAGGTATTGAAGGAACATATCTCAAAATAATAAGAGCTATTTATGACACACCCACAGCCAATATTGTACTGAATGGGCAAAAACTGGAAACGTTCCCTTTGAAAACTGGCACAAGACAGGGATGCCCTCTCTCACCACTCCTATTCAACATAGTGTTGGAAGTTCTGGCCAGGGCAATCAGGCAGGAGAAAGAAATAAAGGGTATTCAATTAGGAAAAGAGGAGGTCAAATTGTCCCTGTTTGCAGATGACATGATTGTATATTTAGAAAACCCGATCGTCTCAGCCCAAAATCTCCTTAAGCTAATAAGCAACTTCAGCAAAGTCTCAGGATACAAAATCAACATGCAAAAATCACAAGCATTCCTATACACCAATAACAGACAAACAGAGAACCAAATCATGAGTGAACTCCCATTCACAATAGCTTCAAAGAGAATAAAATACCTAGGAATCCAACTTACGAGGGATGTGAAGGACCTCTTCAAGGAGAACTACAAACCACTGCTCAACTAAATAAGAGAGGACACAAACAAATGGAAGAACATTCCATGCTCATGGATAAGAAGAACCAATATAGTAAAAATGGCCATACTGCCCAAGGTAATTAATAGATTCAATGCCATCCCCATCAAGTTACCAATGATTTTCTTCACAGGATTGGAAAAAACTACTTCAAAGTTCATATGGAACCAAAAAGAGCCCACATTGCCAAGACAATCCTAAGTCAAAAGAACAAAGCTGGAGGCATCATGCCACCTGACTTCAAACTATACTACAAGGCTACAGTAACCAAAACAGTATGGTACTGGTACCAAAACAGAGATATAGAACAATGGAACAGAACAGAGCCCTCAGAAATAATAGCACACATCTACAGCCATCTGATCTTTGACAAACCTGACAAAAACAAGAAATGGGGAAAGGATTCCCTATTTAATAAATAGTGCTGGGAAAACTGGCTAGCCATATGTAGAAAGGTGAAACTGGATCCCTTCTTACACCTTATACAAAAACTAATTCAAGCTGGATTAGAGACTTAAACATTAGACCTAAAACCATAAAAACCCTAGAAGAAAGCCTAGGCAATACCATTCAGGACATAGGCATGGGCAAGGACTTCATGTCTAAAACACCAAAAGCAATGGCAACAAAAGCCAGAATTGACAAATGTGATCTAATTAAACTAAAGAGCTTCTGCACAGCAAAAGAAACTGCCACCAGAGTGAACAGGCAACCTACAGAATGGGAGAAAATTTTTGCAATCTATCCATCTGACAAAGGGCTGATATCCAGAATCTACAAAGAACTTAAACAAATTTACAAGAATAAAACAACCCCATCAAAAGTGGGCAAAGGATATGAATAGACACTTCTCAAAAGAAGACATTTATGCAGCCAACAGATACATGAAAAAATCCTCATCATCACTGGCCATCAGAGATACCATGTCACACCTGTAAGAATGGCAATCATTAAAAAGTCAGGAAACAACAGGTGCTGGAGAGGAAGTGGAGAAATAGAAACACTTTTACACTGTTGATGGGAGTGTAAACTAGTTCAACCATTGTGGAAGACAGTGTGGCGATTCCCCAAGGATCTAGAACTAGAAATACCATTTGACCCAGCCATCCCATTACTGGGTATATATCCAAAGGACTATAAATCATGCTGCTATAAAGATACATGCATATGTATCTTTATTGCAGCACTATTCACAATAGCAAAGACTTGGGACCAACCCAAATGTCCATCAATGATAGACTGGATTAAGAAAATGTGGCACATATACACCATGGAATACTATGCAGCCATAAAAAAGGATGAGTTCATGTCCTTTGTAGGGACATGGATGAAGCTGGAAACTATCATTCTCAGCAAACTATCGCAAGGACAGAAAACCAAACACAGCATATTCTCACTCATAGGTGGGAACTGAACAATGAGAACACTTGGACACAGGATGGGGAACATCACACACTGGGGCCTGTCATGGGGTGGAGGAAGGGGGGAGGGATAGCATTAGGAGATATACCTAATGTAAATGACGAGTTGATGGGTGCAGCACACCAACATGGCACATGTATACATATGTAACAAACCTGCACATTGTGCACATGTACCCTAGAACTTAAGGTATAATAATAATAGAAAAATGGAGATTCCTAAGTCTAGTTTTTAATATGGGTTTGTATTGGCAGTTTGGAATTGATATTCAGTTCTACGACCACTAAAATGTAAAGCATATCCTTTTGGTAAAAAAATAATTTTGTTGTAGTAATGTTTTTCTTTAAATTAAAAAAGATCTGAAACCTAAAGTGGCTTCTTTTCACGTTAATTAGAGTAAAAATCAGGGAGGATGGATATATTGTTGTTTACTTTTACTTAACACTTCCAATTCATTTTAATAGGATAGGAAATACTTGAAATTCAGATCAACATTTTGCTGTTTGTTTGGTGATGAACTGAAATGCTTATATGAGAACAGGGATTTTTCCCAAATGCTTGAATTTAGTTCCCCATTTCCCATTATGTTGGAAAACATTTTTCCTTGTGGTAGACTGAAAAAGGGCTTTCCAAAAGACGTTTATGTCCCAGTCCCTGGAACCTGTAAATGTTACCTTTTTGGAAAAGGGTGTTTGCAGGTGTGATTGATTACTTAAGGATTTTGAGATGGAGAGACTATCCTAGATTATCTGGATGAGCCCTAAATGTGATCACAGATACCTTCATGAGAAGAGAAGAGGGAAATTGGACACACAGAGGGGAAGGTGACATGAAGATGAGGTAGGTACTGGAATGATGCAGCACTCCACAGGAATGCTGGCAGCAGGAAGACAGGCAAGGAGCAGATTCTCCACTGGAGGCTCCAGAGAAAGTGTGGCCCTGCTGACACCTTGATCTTGGCCCAGTGAAGCAGAGTCAGACTTCTGGCTTCCAGAACTCTGAGATAATAAATTTCCACTGTGTTAAGCCACCGTGTTTGTAGAAATTTCTTACAGTGACCATACGGCAGTAATATATGTATCTTAGTCTTTTTAAAAAATCTGTTTGTGATTGGGCGGGTGGCTCACGCCTATAATCCCAGAACTTTGGGAGGCTGAGGGTGGATGACCTGAGGTCAGGAGTTTGAGAACAGCCTGACCAACAAGGTGAAACCCCATTTCTACCAAAAATACAAAACTTAGCCAGGTGTGGTGACATGTGCCTGTAGTTCCAGCTACTCAAGAGGCTGAGACAGGAGAATTGCTTGAACCTGGGAGGCAGAGGTTGCAGTGAGCCGAGATCACACCACTGCACTCCAGCCTGGGCAATAGAGCGAGATTCTATCTCAAAAAAAAAAAAAAAAAAAAAAAAAAAGAGAGATTTGTTTTTATTTTATTATTAAAACAATTTTGAGTACGTAATAGTTGTACATATTGTCTTGACAGAAGAATTTTAATTTGTTTCAGTTATCTTATTTGAAATGTCATAGAATAAAAGTCAGTTGTACAAAGGATTTTTTTATTTTTTTTGAGATGGAGTCTTGCTTTGTTGCCCAGGCTGGAGTGCCGTGGTATAATCTTGATTCACTGCAACCTCTGCCTCCCGGGTTCAAGTAATTCTCCTACCTTGGCCTCCTGAGCAGCTGAGACTACAGGCATGTGCCATTACACCTGGCTAATTTTTGTATTTTTAGTAGAGTTGGGATTTCGCCATTTTGGCCAAGCTGGTCTTGAACTCCTGGCCTTATGTGATCCACCCGCCTTGGCCTCCCAGAGTGCTGGAATTCCAGGCGTGAGCCACTGAGCCCGGGTGAAGTATTTATTTATTATGATTACATACACAATTGCCAAGTTTTAAAAGTGTTAACTCAATTTACTTAAATATTTAGCAATAAAACATTAGAGAAAATTATGCTTGGCCTGAAATGCAATACATATATTTACAGATTAATGAGTGATTTCTTGGTAGATTTTTGGATGCTTTTAATTAATCACGACATGAATTCATACCAATCATCATACAGTCATATATTTGGGTTCCCACCAAAATAATAACTCAAAGGGATTCACCCATCCATTGTTGATTTTCAGACAGCTTGACACTCCTTCTGGGGTGCCCTAAACTTGGCCACCTGGACATGATTCGGTCTTGTTTACATTCTCAGGTATCTTCCAGTCAGTTCACAAGATCCATTTATGAGAAAATAAGACAAAGTATTTGATTTTGGAGTAAACAGAATGAAAATAAAAGAATAAATAGAAAGCTCTAGAACTGTTTAATTGCCTAAGAACATGGTGTATTAATTACATTTTTCTTCTTCTGGATTTATTGTAACATATTGTGTTATATATCTCCACCACAATTTCTGTCTTTTTTATGCTGCTTTATAATTTTTGGTGTATAGCAGTTGTCTTCTACTATACTACGTTAACTAATTTTCATTATTTCTTATGTTTATCTATCTCTTCCAGTTTGACATAAACTCCAAGAAGTTAGGATCTTTCTTTTTTTCAGTCATGCTCCAAATACCTAAAACAGTGTCTGGGACATACTGGGCATTCAATAAATATTTGCTTAGTGAATACAAGAATGATTAATTCTACAGAATATAAAGAGATCAATAGTTTCCTCCCAGAGAGGTGTTAGTTGTGATAAATTCTAACCTGTTCAAAAAATTTCGAAGATAACAGAAAGATACTTTAATGACCTAGAGCTAAAAAAATTATTCTTGCCACCATTTTTTCCTGATGAACTAAAACACTTAAAATGACTCAATTGTCTAGAGGACTGTCATGATCTGAAGTTGCCTACCTCTTTGATACCCCCTCCTGCCACTCTCACCACAGCTCATGAGGCTTCAGCCACCCCAGCCAATACACAAAGCCTTTTCCCATGTTAGGGTGTTTACCCTTATCCATCCCCTTGCCTCTACCCCCAGATCCTTCATGGCTGGCCCTTTCATATCACTTGGCCTCAGAGCAGATGTCACCTCTTCAGAGAAGACTCCCATAACCCTTGAAGCCAGTAGTTTCCAACTGGCGGTAATTTTGTCCCTCAAAGGACGTTGAGAAATGTCTGGAGACAATTCTGTTTCTCACACCTGGGTTTTGGTTTCTCACACCAGGTTTTGCTACTGGGTCTAATGGGTAAATGGGTTGGGGATGCTGCTAAACATCCTACAGTGCACACAGCAATCCCCACAGCAGAGAATTATCCAGCCCCAAAAGTTAGCAGTACCAAGATTGGGAAACCCTGCCCTGGGCTAATGCAGCCCCCACCTCTGACATTCACTTTCTTGCCACCAGTGTTTCACTTCCTCATAGCACTTCTTGCAAGTCAAAAATACTCTATTAATTTGTTCACTTTTTTTTGGTTCTCTCTACTCTACTGGAATGTAAGCTCCATGAATGCAAAAGCCTTGTCTGTCTTATTCACGTATTGTCCTCAGTGGACCTAGTAGACTTCTAATTATTTATTGCCTAGATGAATAAATAAACAATCATATACTGACCATTCTCTCTCTCCCCCACATTATTGGTGTTCTCAACTGTCTTTTTGGCTACAACTTTGAGATAGTTTTACTTTTCAGCATGGCTTCTTTTCCTTATAAGTACTTTCATTAACACCTGCGGAAGTCATTATATATGGTTGAGCAACCACAGACTCTAAAATCAGAACATTTGGGTTCAGTCAGACTGATATGGTTTGGCTATGTCCTCACCCCAATCTCATTTCGAATTGTAATTTGAATTGTAATCCCCAGATGTCGAGGGAGGGACCTGGTGGGAGGTGATTGGATCATGGAGGTGGTTTCCCCCATGCTGTTCTCATGATAGTGAGGGAGTTCTCATCAGATCTGATGGTTTTAAAAGTGACACTTTCCCCTGTGCTCACTTGCTCTCTCCTGCCACGATATAAGACATGCCTTGCTTCCTCTTCCTCTTTGGGCGTGATTGTAAGTTTCCTGAGGTCTCTCCAGCCACATGGAACTGTGAGTCAATCAAATCTCTTCTCTTTATAAATGACTCAGTCTTAGGTAGTATCTTTATAGTAATATGAAAACAGACTAATACATAGGCCTTTATAATTTACTAGTTCTGTAAGAACCTACTTGAAGAAGTTACTTTATTAACTCTTGGAAAAGTTACTTTATTTTTGTGGTCCTTGGATTTCCAAATCCTTTAGAAGAGGGTAATACTAATACTTCCTCAAAGAGCTGCTTTGAAGACTAAAGGATAATGCACATAAAGCACCTGGTACATGAAGCACATATATGTTTGTCATTATTATTATTACTACCATTATTAATTTTTATTTTATTATGATCAAACATATATATCATAAAATTTACCATCCCAACCATTTTAAATGTACAGTTCAATGAATTAAGTGTAATCACATTGTGCAACTGTTATTATTTTTATTCTCTGAATCTGTATTTTATTGTTTAGGCTTCCCTTTGTGCTGTGGCTCCTACTTTCATAATAGTACTCAAGATAGATCCTACTGATGTTGGATAGAATTAGATTGACCCATGATTCTTAGATAGTATGTACCATACATTTTATTGCTCAATGCATCTGCATGCTTAAGGGTAAACATTTTCCTTATGTATTGAATAGGTTATCTGCCATGTGTTTAGCTCTTCATAAGTGTTTTCCCAGTAACAGTATAGAAACCTTGTGCTGCGGTTTGAATGTGTCTTCCAAATTTTAGGTGTTGAAAACTTAATTCCCAAATGTATATGTTGATGGTATTTGGAAGTAGGGCCTTTGGGAGATAATCAGAATTAGATAAGGCCATGAGGATAGGGTCTCCATCATGTCACTGGTGGCTTTATAAGAAGACAAAGAGAGACCTGAGCTGGTGTGCTCTTGCCTTTTTGTCCTGTGATGCCCTCTGTCATGTTATGATGCTGTAAGAAGGCCCTCACCAGGTGCAGCTTCTTGACTTTGGGCTTCCAGAATGGTAAGAATTGTAGGAATTAAATGTCTTTTTGTCATAACTTAGCCCATCTGTGATACCGTGCTATAGCAACAGAAAACAGGATAAGACATAATTGGCACACATTTTATTTCTGACTGTGTGCCCAATAAGCATACCCACTGTGTAAGTACGTGTGAAATCCTTGCCACCTTCAACTTGAGAGCAACAAGTCACAGAAGATGAATATCTAGTTTTATAATCCTAAAATAGAGGCTTAATAGCAAATCATGAAAGTAAAGATTTGATTATAGAGATTAGAAGAATAGAAATTGGGTTTTATAGTAATTGGATAACTATTAAGAATACTTCAAACACCTTGAAAGAATCCTTAAAATACCAAGGTTTAAAACAAGATCTAGATATGGGCTGAGGGTTTTTCCCAAGGAAAAAATATCCTACTCACTTAATTAAGCAATTTTTAAAAATTGTCGTACGACTGTTTAAACACAGTCTCTCAGGGTTCTAAAATAACAAATTACATGAGAAAATTAGTGCTAAGGGCTAAGAAGAAATGAAGGTGTTTCTCAACAATTATGTTTGGATTATATTTAAAATGCAATTCTAATCACTCCACAATTTAAAAAAGGCTGATGGTCTATTAGTGACCTTTGCTGAAAGCTTTCCAAGAGGATAGACTTTTTGTAATAGATTTCATTTATAAAGTGAAATTTTGCAATGTAAGTTTTATGGCCTTTAGTCATGAAAAATTCTCCCAAAGTAATTGAAAGGCTAGACATTCAGTTATCTGAGCCAGAGTTTTATAAATGAGTGTGGGTAGGCTGGGAAGACATTTTTATACACGGAGTTTTGCTATAACCTCGGTACATGGGTGAGGCACATTAAAACCAAATCATCTCATGAGGCTGGGAGCATACAGCTTCCAAGGGGGAAATGAATAGTTTGGGGGTTCAGTAGGACAACCCAACTAACATTTTGCCCAAGGATCCATAGAGAACTAGTAGTCAACTGTACCTGAAACCCAGGTCATCTGAGCTGGAGACAGTGGCCTTTTCTTTCCCTCTACCCACTCTTACTACTCTCTAGGACCCTGGGTGCCCAGCTTTCTTTGTGCAGGTGCCTGTTCCTTCCCTTCCAGCCTGCATCTGACTGATTTCGGCCTGCAAATGCTTCAGAACAACCTTTCCTGCACAGCATCTTTGTGTGATGGAGCACACACTGAAGAAGAAGGTACCATAGTCTACCTGCTTGGGCCTTCTGGTGATTATTTCTTCAGCTCAGCTGTCTTGATCTGTGGGAGAGTTTTATGAGCTAAAAATCTGTCAGTGTTTCCATTTACCAAGTTGCTATTCAATCATTTTATAGCCTAACCATTCCCAATTACCCTCAATTAAAACTTGGCATATGTGTTGACAACCTTAGATGCGATTTTTTAAATTGAAAATTGTTGATGGCTTTTGATTAAAGTATAAAACCAAAAGTGCACAATTCTCGTGATTCAGATCTTTGGCATGGTTCTCAGATTATTTACTGGCAGTTATGATCACATGATACCACCACTTTCTAAAGACCAGTAAATGTCATGGGTTGAAGGCAGGTTAAGGTTTGGGAGAAATCTTTTTCGAGTGTCTTATGGTTTATATTTTTGTTCATAGGCAGATCTGAGACTCAAGTGGCAGAGGGTTATGTGATGTGAAAATGAAGAATGGTGTGTTGTAAAAATAAGGAAGATTTAAATGACTTCAGAATGTAAAGTGGAGATGGCAAAATAGGAACTTGCATTTCTCAACATTATTAGCTGAACACTTGTTTAAAGACAGGCCCAGACCTGTAAAGAAATGTGAAGCAGGACAGTATGTTTTGAGATCTGCTTTTCTTTCTCATCCCAGCCTTTTTCTGTTTCTTCCTACTCTTTTCCATCCTCTCTTGTTTTGTATCCCCAGTGATGTCATGTCCATATTACTGACATTAAAGAGTTTCTTTTTTTCTTTTAATTTTACTTTAAGTTCTGGGATCATATGCAGAATGTGCAGGTTTGTCACACAGGTAAACATGTGCCATGTGGTTTGCTGCACCCATCAACCCAACATTTAGGTTTTAAGCCCCACGTGCATTAGGTATTTGTCCTATACTTTAAAGAGTTTCCTGTTTTAGTTCCTTATGGAAAAAACGATTTCAAGAATATTTATGGCATATCAGAACATAGATTCTAGAGTCTTAACATCTAAGGATAAGGCAAGCCTTGCTAAAAGTTATCACTTTTTGGAAATAAAATTATCACTTCATTTCTACTAGCTTCCAACCCCAATAAAGGACAGTCATGAAACATATAAGATGTAAAATTACCAAACTATCTACATTTTGCACCAAAAAATAGTATCATTGGATGTATTTAAAATGCGAACTTTGTATGCACTTACAAAATTATAAAAATGGAAGCCAAGAATTAGATAAATTACTTTAAATACTTTAAGCATAGTTGTAAACATTAGGTACCTTATACAGTTTGAATATTTGTCACTGCCCAAATCGCACGTTGAAGCACTGGAGGTGGGGTCTGGTGGGAGGTGTTTGGGTCATGGAGGAGGATCCCTCATGTCTTGGTGTTGTCCTTGCTGTGGTGAGTGAATTCTCACAAGATCCCTGCTCCACTCCCACCATGGGAGACGTCTGCTCTCCCTTCACCTTCTGCCATGATTGCAAGCTTCCTGAGGCCTTCACAGAAGCAGATGCCAGTACCATGTTTCCTGTACAGCCTGCAGAATGGTGAGCCAATTAAACCTCTTTTCTTATAAATTATCCTGTCTCAGGTATTTCTTTATAGCAATGCAAGAATGGCCTAATACAGAACCTTACAATGGAAATATAACAGGGAGTGATAAGAGTATTTTCCTTATTTCTAAAGTAATCTGGGACCATTTTTAGAGTTTGGGTAGTGGCATGTATATTTTAGGAGTCCAAAAACATTAATATGAATTCCGTTTTCTATTATCATTCCATGACTGCTTTGGAGTGTGAACTATACAAATGAAATGCTCAAAAACAGAGAAAAAGTTAGATAATTGGTGCAATTCTCCACACACAAAACCACCTGACCCAAATAACTGCAATTGTTGCTATAGGCAGGAAATGTAGATGTGCACGCAACAATTTTCTTGGTAAGGCTGAAAGCTTTATAAAAAGATTTTTTCCCTTAAATGTTACAAACATTTTTGCAGATCAGTTAAAAATTATCATCCATGTAAAAGTTCACATTTAAGAAAAGGCATTCATTTTGTTTAGTAAAATTTCTTTTACTGATTTAATTAATTGGTGAATAGATGCCCACTTTCTGTGTTGTTCTAAAACAAATACTTTAAAAATGTCATCTAGATACATCTCTATATTTTATACTCAATCTATCCCCTCTTTAGTAAATAAAGAATAATTAAGATTCCATCAAAGTGGTAAATGGAGATTATCTACAATCAATCTTATGTACCTATGTCTGCCAGGTTTTATTCTTGTTCCTGTTGCATCATGCCTTTGAGAGACCATTTCTTTAGATTTCGTTTCATGTCTGTCTTAGTGAGTCGCTTCTGGGACAGTATATTCTTGAGTGCCTCGTGAGGGCCCCCAATTAAATGCCATTTTGTAATGAGAGTTTCTTTGGTCACTGGACTAGTCCAAAAAGTTGTTAAAGCCTGCAGACCTTAAATATAGTGCTGGCTAATGCAACTTAATTAAACTACAGCAAACTGAATTCACGTAATAAAACTTTGCTTGGAATTTATGGTTGTGATTGTCTTTTAGTTATTTATTTTTTAAGGATGATAATCTATCCATCTCCTGACTGCCTGACCATTTTTGATGAGTCAGAATTATTCTGGGCTGGTCCCCACAAAGGAAGATTTGGCTTTTCTACACATAGTGAATAATAAATATGGTGCTTAATCTGAGATATTATCATCTTTCAGTCACCCCAAGATTCTTCTGGTCTGTTTCTGCACCATTCATTGGGTGTGCACTTAGGTAATAAAAACTTATTTTAATATTGTCTAAGTGAAAGGCAATTATGCTTATTTCACAAAATTTATATAGTAATGATATCTATAGGACATTTGAATTGTCTGTTATTATACTTCCCAGTTGATACTAACGATGGATGGTTGACTCTATAAGAAGTTTAAATTTAACTTCATTTTCACATACTTGATGTAGATTAGGTTTTCTGTTTATTCTACCTAAGGGAATTTATCAAACGAAGAGAAATTACAAGGGCTTAAGGATGGGTTGTATGATGCGGTAGAATCTGAGAAATTTGTGAGCTCCAAGTCTAGTGGGTGTATAAACCCCAGTACTAAAAGCTGGTGGGTGAGTCCCAACTTCCCTCTGCAGCAGGTGATTGTTATTTGGAGCAGTGGTCTCAAGGGGACACTGTGACTGTCACACACAAGTAGGATGTATGAGTGGTTACAGCATCCTTGAGAGGTGTGGTCCTTGACATATGAGCCTGGGTCTAGCTTTAAATATTGACTCCTCCTGGACATCTGAAGCAATGATTGTAGTAGCTATTGGAACTCCCCTCAATAGTAGCCAAAAATAATTGCAGCAACAGAGGCAGGTTTATTTTGACCACATGCTATGACAGGATGGTCAGCAGTGATGCCTACAGATGCTTATTAAAGGTACCCTGAGAAGTGAGAATGTCCTTGTTTTCCAGTGCTTTTCCTTTTCACCATTGCAAGGATGAGAATAAGGGCTGACCTCATGGTAATGACATATTTAAATGTTCTGAGTCTGAAGACTGCTGTAAGGTCAAGACGTTTTCTCCTAGAACTGAGCAATCTGCAGTGTGGATTTAAGAAGATTTGTGGCATCGTTAAGATCTCCTTATAATGAATCTTTATACTTGAAAAGGAATTATTTCTTTCCAGGATGCCAAGAGATATGTTGATCCAGATTCTCTGAGTTTCACCAAACTACCTTCCCTTTTAACATTTTTGGAAAATGGATGAATTTCTTTCTGTCTCCTGAATGTACTTTGGTTTGTAACTGAGCCTATCCACAGCACCTTTGCTGTCTTCCAGTCACATTAGATCTTGTTTTTTTACTGCTTTGTGCTGTAGGGCAGAAATGCATCCACAAAAGGGAGTATATTAGGTATGGAGAGACGCTGGCTCTTTCAATCAGGGATGTCTCTCTCGATGCTATCTTCTTTCATCTAATAACTAGATTTGGCAGTAGTCTCAGGTGGGCTGAAATGCAGGTTTCTGTTGCTTCTTCCAAGTCTCTTCTGAGTGAACCAGAGAAATTACTTCAAAGCTGTAGATCTTGTCAGATTTCCATCAAGGCTGCAGAACCAGCTTATAACTTTTTAAAATGAACTTTTAATTTTAGGAGAGATTTAGATTTACAGAAAAACTGCAAAGATCGTACAGAGAGTTCCTATATAGCCTACACCCTATTTCCCGTATTACTAACATCTTATATTAGTATGGTATATTTATTACAATTAGTGAACCAGTATTGATATATGAGTATTAACTTCATACTTTATTCAGGTTTTCTTAGTTTTTACCTGATATGGTCTGACTGCTTGTGTTCCACTAAAATTCATGTGTTGAAATCTAACTCCCAGTGTATTGGTATTAAGATATGGGACATGTGGGAGGCGACTAGGTCATGAGAGCAGAGCTCCTTGTCAATGAAATAAGTGCCTTTATAAAAGAGGCCTAAGAGACCTCGTTCACTTCTTCTATCATATGAGGACATAAATAAGATACCATTTATAAGAGATGTGCCCTCACATGACATTGAATCTGCTGGCATCTTGATCTTTGACTTCCCAGCCTCCAGAACTGTGAGAGATACATTTCTGTTGTTTATAAATTAACCAGTCTATATGGTTATAGCAGCCCAAATGGACTAAGACATTACCAAATTGTTTTGTTTCCAGGATCCCATTCAGGATACCCCATTGGGTCTAGTTGTCTTGTCTCCTTTGACTCTCCTTGGCTATCACAGCTTTGAAGACTGTCCTTGTTTATGATGACCTTGACAATATTAAGGAGTGTCAGTTAGGTGTTTTGGGCAGTTTTCCCCTACTGGGGTTTGTCTGATTGTTAGGGCTTGAATGTGTCTTCCAGAAATTCATGTGTTCGAAACTTAATCCCCAGTGCAACAGCGTTGGAAGGTGGGAGGTGTTTATGTCATGAAGGCTGTGTTCTCATGAATGGATTAATGGTGTTATAACAAGGGGATGTGAGGTGGCATCATTCTCTCTTGCTTTCCCTTGCCCTTCTGCCTTCCACCGTGTGATGATGTATTAAGAAGGCCCTTGATAGATGCTGGCACCTTGATCTTGGACTTCCCAGCTTCCAGAACTCTGAGAAAATAAATTTCTGTTCTTTATAATTACCCAGTCTGTGATATTCTGTTATAGCAGCATAAATGAAATGAGACACTGATGTTTTTCTTATGATTAGACAGGGGTTATGTATTTTGGATATGATGACTACAGAGGTAAAGTGCTCTATCATCACATCCTATCAAGAGTATGTACTATCAACATGACTTACCACTGTTGAGTTTAACCTTGATCACGTAGTTGAGGTAGTGTTTGTCAGTTTGTTCCACTGCAAGGTAACTCATTTTTCCTCCTTTCTGAGGTGTATTCTTTGGAAGGAAGTAACTTTAAACCCCCCACATTTAAGAAGTGGGAAGTTATTCTCCACCTCCTGGAGGGTGGAGTATCTACATAAATTATTAGAATTTTTCTGCAGGGGAGATTTGTTTATTGTCCCCCATTTACTTATTCGATCATTTATTTATTTATATCAGTACAGACTCAGATATTTATTTTCCATTTGGGTTATAATCTAATACTACTTCATTTATTTTATTGCACAAATTGTGCTAGCTTTGGCTACTGGGAGCTCTTTCGTTTGGCTCCTGAAATTTGCCCCTGCCACTGTGTTTTCCTTTTTTTGTTTGAGCACTTATTTTCTTTCTTATACTAAAAGATCCTCCTGGCTCATTTCATATATTTCCTACCCAAGTCCTAGAACCAGCCATTTCTTCAAAGAGTCCTGTTCAGATCAGTTTTTAAACAGCTTAGTTTTTGCACTCTCTCTAAATCTTCCCTTATTTTTGGCGTATGCAGTTAGGTTAATGCTTTTTGTTTAGTTGGCATTGAAATAGGTTTTTTAAATCTTATTTTTTTGACAAGTGGGACCTAATTAAACTGAAAAACTTTTGCACTGTAAAATAAATCATCCATAGAGTAAATAGACAACTTACATAGTGGGAGAAAATATTCATAAACTATGCATCTGACAAAGGTCTACTATCCAGAGACTATAAGGACTTAAATTAGCAAGCAAAAAGCAACCCATTAAAAAATGGGCAAAGGACATGAACAGACACTTCTTAAAAGAAGACATACAGGCAGCCAACAAACATGAAAAAATACTCAACATCACTAATCAGAGAAATGCAAATCAAAACCACAATGCAATACCATCTCACACTAGTCAGAATGGCTATTACTAAAAAGTCAAAAACAATAGATGCTGGCGAGGCTGCAGAGAAAAGGGAATGCTTATACACTGTTAGTGGGAATGTAAATTAGTTCAGCCACTGTGGAAAGCAGTTTGGAGATTTCTCAAAGAACTTAAAACAGAGCTACCATTTGATCCAGCAATTCCACAAATGGGTTTATACTCAAAGGAAAATAGATCATTATAACCAAAAGACACATGCACTCATGTGTTCATTGCCACACTGTTCACAATAGCAAAGACATGGAATCAACATGGGTGCCCATCAGTGGTGGATTGGATAAAGAAAATGTGATACACACATATGCACCATGGAATGCTATGCAGCCTTAAAAAGAATAACATCATGTTCTTTGCAGTAACATGGATAAAGCTTGGAGCCATCATCTAAAGGAATTAATGTGGGAATAGAAAACCAAATACTGCATGTTCTCACTTATAAGTAGGAGCTAAACATTGAGCACACAGGGACATAAACATAGGAA
This sequence comes from Piliocolobus tephrosceles, assembly GCF_002776525.5. Classification (NCBI taxonomy): domain Eukaryota; kingdom Metazoa; phylum Chordata; class Mammalia; order Primates; family Cercopithecidae; genus Piliocolobus; species Piliocolobus tephrosceles. The sequence goes on from NC_045436.1 coordinate 90,612,020, forward strand.
CAATAGACACGGTGGATTACTAAAATGAGGAGGGAGGGAGACGTGGGTTGAAAAACTACATATTGGAGGCCGGTCATGGTGGCTTATGCCTGTAATCCCACACTTTGGGAGGCCAAGGTGGGAGGGTCACTTGAGTCTAGGCATTTGAGATCAGCTTGGGCAACACCGTGAAACCCTGTCTCTATATAAAATACAAAAATTAGCCAGGCATGGTAGCATATGTCTATGGTCCCAGCTAATTAAGTGGCTGAGGTGGGAGGATGGCTTGAGCCCATCCTCAAGCCATCAAGGGCGCAGTGAGCCAAGATTGTGCCACTGTACTCCAGCCTGGGTGACACAGTGAGACCCTGTCTAAAAAAACAAAAACAAAACTGCCTGTTGAATACTATGTTCACTACCTGGTGCAATATACCAATCCTGCAAGGATTTAGATACAAGGTATCGTCTTATCTAAAATGAAAGCTGAAATTAAAACAAAAACAGAAAACAGAGTAAGTGGTAAAAAATATTAAATACTTTTTTAATATGGAGAAGTGCAAACACTTACAAATAGGTGAATGAACCCCATTTAGCTGTCATCCAGCTTCCACAATATCACCTTTTTGCTAATCTTATTTTTTGTATATCCGTATCCACTTATCCTTATGTCCCAAATATCATATTATTTCATCTGTAAATATTTCAGCACATATCTCTAAATAATAACTTAAAAAACATAAATATTATGTACATAAAATAAACAATAACAATTTGTTTGGTGATAGATTGAAGGTGGTAACAATTATTTGACTCTTTCATTACATGGTGGAGTCTGTGTTTCCTTCCTTGAATCTGGGCAGGCTCTGTGGCTACAATATGGCAGAAGTGAAATTGTACCAGTTTTGGGGTCTACACCTTAAGATCTTCCACTTATTGCCTCTTAGAATACTTTTTCTGGGAGCCTTGATACTCGCGTAATTTGAACTACCTTGAGACAGCTGTGGAGAGGCAGGTGTTAGTGCTCCAGCCAACAGTCCCAGCTGAGCTCAGCCTTCTAGCCTTTTCTGCAAAGGCACCAGATATATGGGTGAAGCCATCTTGGATGATCCAGACCAGCCCATCTGCCACATCAGTTGACAACATGCAGAGCAGACAAATTGTCCAGCCTAGTCCTGCTGCAATTGTTAACTCAACAAAATGTGAGATATAACAAAATGATTATTGTTTAATTCACTAAGTTTTGAGGTAATTTGTTAAGCAGAAGTCAATAACTAAAACAGTAGGCTTTTAAAATTTGCATTCCCAGTGTTTCTGGATGAGCAGTGCATCTTTTGGGAGTGTGAGTTAGCCTGTTGTAGAAGGTCTTTTTGAAATTGTGTTGCCCCATTTGCCATGAACATAGTTTTGATTATTTCTTATCTTTGTTCTTCTTATGATTTATTTAATTATATATTTATATAATGCAATTTTTAATAATGACTATCACAACATTTTTGAACATTTACCAGTTGGCTTTTCCAAGCTGGTATGATCTGACTCTATCACGTTTCTGATGGACAGTCCCTCCTCGATTAGTTTCTGATGGTTTTACCTCAACAGTGAGCTATGGTAGAACAGTTAAATGACCTAGTTTGGGAGTCAGAGTTCAGTTAATGTTTTGGTTTTGTGACTTACTGGTAGTGTGAGCTTGAGTAAGTGACTTAGTGTTTCGTCCTGTTGCCTCATGTGCAAAATGGGGATAATCATAACTACCTTAAAAGTTTGCTGTGGAAGATTGAATGAGGGAAATATGAACAGAACTTTGTACATTGTCAGCTCTAATGTTTTTCTAATTCTTTGGTTTTCTTGTAAAATATACGGGCTCACGTAGGTAGTAATGCTATTGACATTCACAGTAATGAAAAGAAAGGCAGCCTTTCTTGAGAAAATTAGGGAGATTTTCCCCAGTCTTTGGTCCTTGTTTTGACTCTACTGGGGACCCTGGGCTTTAATCTTTACAGAGAGTTGTGGTGGGTGTGGGTCGTGGCAACATGAAGGCTTGTGCATGCTTTTATTCAAAAAGGGTGTTAGCAGAAAGAAGCACCAACTTTCCTAGCATGAGGATTCCTGACATGCCCCATCCTCTGTGAGGTGGTTGAGAGAGAAGTAGATAGTTCCCTTTTTGCGCACTGGCAAGCAGAAGATAAAAAAGATTACAACTTTCGCCAGGATTATAGTAGCAGGGCTGGAAAAAAAAATGGAAGAAATATTCAGTACAGCTTTTTGTTAGTGGATTCACTCCAATACCCAGACCATGAAGGTTCTTTAATTTTCCCCAAACTATACTCTTAAATCAGGCCTATTTCAGGCAGATACACTAATCCAGCCCTGAGGTGGAATACTTCCTCCTCAGCGCCCTTCTTTGATGTGTAGCTGATATGGAACTGAGTGCCAACATATGTTTGTACAAATATATTGGCAAATGTAAGCAGCCCACTGCTAATTACTACACTCTGAACCTCATGTGAAGTTTGAATGATGCCTCAAGGAATTTGAATGTTAGAAAATAATATATATATACATATTTTCAAATCTTAGCAAAAAAGGGTTAACTTCTTTGTGGTTGAAACTGGAAGACACTCGAGAATTGTCTTCTCAAACCTTTGGCAATAACATTTTATTTAAGGCATGCAGGTCAAACAGTTGCTAGCAAAGATTAAGTGTTTTGGACACTTTTAAAATAAAAAAAGGGCAGCTTAAATTAAAAAAAACCCCAAAAATGCTTAATATTTTCAAAATGAAAATAAGAACAATATAATTTAAACAGATGCTATACAAAACAGTAGAGACTACTATAGGCCAAAGGTCACAAATTAAAGATCATTTATGAGCTGAGAACAAAAATACTGGGTTCAAAACATAAAGCGAATACTGTGGGAACTTCAGAGGGGTTTGCCCTGCCTAAAGGTATTCAAATTCAAATCATTTTGGAGTACTATGCTGGCTTAGCATAATTGGGAAGGCCAGATCAGGCTTTTGTACTCAACATTGTGGTCCTTGATTTAGACAATATTAGTTAAAAAGATGGTACTTTAATCAGTTTACTACATATTTCAAACTAAAACATTATTTTTAAACACGAATTATATGAACACATTTCTTCTACTAACTTTGTAAATTTTAAGGGTTGATTTTAATTAAACCAAATGGACTTTTTTTTTCACTGTTAGTGATGGATATATAGAATTATTCTGTTGATCAGCTTCTGAAAATCTCAAATTCCAAATATAGAAATGTTATCAGAATCCTTCCATTTTAAGCGTACGAAATGTTTGCATTCTATGGAGATGTGGAGAAAACTAAAGCCAAACGGAAGGAGTGGCTTAATCTCTATTTCTGTGATGAATTGACTTCTGCTAGTCAGATGGGAAAAAATTAGAATGTTTAATCATTGTGTTTAACTGAAAGGAATTCGCAATGATTCAATTTGGTTGTCTCTATATCTAGATATTTAGATTAAATTTTTTTCTAATTTGGTTTAGTTACAAGGGCGATGTCTAAATTGATAATATAGGAAAAACAAAAGCAGTGTTATTTTTTTAAAATGTAAGCAAATTAGTAGAATAAATTCAACTAGCTAACCCAATAATTAACCAACTAAGTAATTCGATAAAAATTTGGTTTAGTTTCTTAGGAGACCTGTATCAATAAACAGAAAAGGTCAATTTGTGATTAGTACTTAAATGTTGTTACTTACATGGTTGTTTCTAAATTTCCTAGTGTGCTTCAACTTAGACGTTTTTTCTTAAATATTTTAAATAATTTAAAATAATTTCCTGAATTTTTATTAATGTACTTTATTAAATTTCTTTTTCCCTGTAGGCAGGAAGAGTTAAATAAATACAAGTATGTGAATATACTTGGTAAATTGTACATAATTAGAATATTGTGAGGGACACCACTGCCTAACTAAAGATAGTTTAACTAAAGATAGTTAAATCTTTAACTATCCCACGCTGTGATGCCCGTGTCTTATTCTTTCAGCTCAATTGCTCTAGTACACCCACTGCAACAATTCTTCAATGTCATAGAGACCTCCCGTCTAGGGACCCAGTGTGCCCTATCCATCAGTTTCCTCCCGTCTTCATTTCCTTTCTTGTCCAGCGTAATGTCATGGTCCATCATTATTATTACTCCCTTGCTAATGCCCTAAACCTCCTTGCTCCTCTTTTCCTTCTTCACATTTGACTGGCAAAAGTTCAACCCTGATTGAACCCAACCATCGCCTTTTCATGAGCACTGTTGGGCTGAGGCTGACTGATGGCTAAATTTTTGATTTCAAACTTCACATAGGCTCAACCAAAATCTAGAAATTCACTGATTTTTTTTTCCTCCTGTTTTTGGGTCAAAATTGTACACATTGTAACAGAGTAAAAGGTGGTGGTAGTGGTGGTGGTGGTGCTGAAGCAGTAGGGTAGGAGAAACTTAGATATAAATTTAATGAATGGAGTCTTAATTTTAGATTCCGTTGCTTTAGGTAAGTTTTGGGTGTTTTGTCTTCTAGATCTCTTCACTTTCTCTAGTTCCTCTTCATGGATGATATCTAGACATATGGGACAGCTTACTTGATTTCATGATGGAGGAGAAGGAGGCCTCAGATATGCTTAATAAACTGGACAGCTGCTGTTTTTGCAGAGGAGGAGGGATCCCCTATCTTTACTGATAGTTGACCCTTGGCATGGGTACCCACTGAGGTATGTTTGGTCCCCTGTGGCCTTTTGGAGGTCTTGTGTGTGCAGCTGTTTCTGAAATTTGCAGTCTTAGCTGTTTGTTCTGGTTGCTAGGATCTTGTACTTATGTGTCTCCCCGCCTCGTTTTTTTTTTTTTTTTTTTTTTTTCTGATGCCGGATCTCTTTTGGTTAACCAGGCCTCTCAGCAGCTTTATGTCCACTCACACTCCACACAAGTTTTAAGAAGCCAGTGGCATATGGGTGCTATTGGTTCTGTGCCTATTGGACATTGGGTTCTGTCCCAATGAGGGACTTCTGCTAGTGGTTTATGTCTCTTCTAGGCTCTGCCTGGAGAAGCAGTCAGCTAGCTCTAATGTTCTTGGGCAGCTCTGTACCTATCAGAATGTTTCTACACCCTCAGTACTGAGGCTGAATGCTAAGAGGGGAGGAAAGGCAGAGGTTGCTGTACCTTTTGCTCTTCTGTCCCCGCTATTCTACAGCTGAATTAGATGTTTTTTCCTGTGTCCTATCTTGAGTTCTTCAGACTGATAGTAAAATTGACGGCTAAGCCAGTCAGACTGACTTTTAATACATTATTGCGAGTTTAAGAAATTTAGAAGATCTTTTTTCTCTTGACAAACTCTGTTTTTAAAATAGATAGGATTGCTAGGGATTCAGCTAGTGTTAAGTGCATTTTTCTATTCCTGTGCTATCTGTACTAATCACCATTCTATGCCCCCTTCACCTGCTCTCTAACTCCCCTATAGATGAATGCCTCTGAGTAGAAAGAAGGTCACGTCCATAGAGATGCAAAAGAGAAAAGCATATTAATATATATCAAAAATTGTTATCCTTGTTACACTACTAGGTTTACTTTTCCATTCTATGAGATGACCACTTTGTCTGCTTGGTCCTTAGAGCTCTCATTACTCTTCCCCCTCTTTCCCACCCAGTTCTCAGCAGAAGACCCCATCTCATGCATCACTGAGAAAAATTACAGTCATTGGAGAACTCTCACTGCTGAGTCTATCCATAACCTGTATCTTTTTCTTCTTTACAGAAAAGATGGAAGGAGAGTCAATTCTACTGAAGACCAATCGCTCCAGTTTTGCTTGAGATTCTGTTTCCTCTTATCTTGTAAATATTCCAGTCCTTCCCTTTATCTTTTACATTATGAGTATCTTTTTCTACTGAATTATTCTCATCAGTGTAAGAATATGCTGTAGTACTCCTCTTCTTTTTTATTGTAGAACTTAATAAAACTTTATTTTATTTATTTAATTTAAAATTTTTTAATATTTGTGGGTACATAGTAGGTGTATACATTAATGGGGTACATGAGATGTTTTGATACAGGCATGAAAGATGAAATAATCACGTCATGGAAAATGGGGTATCCAACTTTCCTCAAGTATTCCTCTCCTTGAAGGAAAAGAAAACTCACCTCCTATCTTTCCCACCCTCAATTTACTAATTCCTTTCTCTGCCACCCTTCCTGGCTAACTTCTTTAGAAAAGTAGTCTATATGCTGTCACCCTCTCTATGCAGTTTCAAACCACTCAAATCTGGCTTGTGTCTCTCTACCATTTCACTGAAATCACTTGTGCCAAATCCAGTGTTAATGATTATGTTCTTGTCTTACTCTATTTCCCAGTAGCATTCAGCATAGCTGATTATTTTCTTTTTTGGGAAAAAAATTTTGATCTCTCTTAGCTTCCACACTCTTCTGGCTTTCTTCTTGTCTCATTAGCAACTCAGTCTCATTCTTTACTGGCTTTTCCTCTTTTTTTTGTAATTTTAATTTTATTTAAATTATTTTTAATTTCAATAGTTTCTGGGGAAGAGGTGGTGTTGGTTACATGGATATGTTCTTTAGTGGTGATTTCTGAGATTTTGGTGCACCCATCACCCGAGCAGTGTACGTTGTAGACATTGTGTACTCTTTGATCCTGCAACCCCCACCCATCCTTTCCCCCAGTCCCCAGAGTCCATTATGTCATTCTTACGCATTTCCATCCTCATAGCTTAGCTCCCATTTACAAGTGAAAACATACGATGTTTGGTTTTCCATTCCTGAATTACTTCACTTAGAATAATGCTTTCCAATTTCATCCAAGTTGATGCGAATGCCATTATTTTATTCCTTTTTATGGCTGAGTAGTTTTTCATGGTATATATATATACACATATATATACACACACATATATATATACATACATATATATATACATACATATATATACGTGTGTGTGTATATATATAATTTTCTTTATCCACTGGTTGGTTGGTTGATGGGCATTTAGGCTGGTTCCGTATTTTTGCAATTGTGAATAGTGCTGCTACAAACATACATGTGCAAGTGTCTTTTTCATAGAATGATTTCATTTTCTGTGGGTAGATACCCAGTGGGATTGCTGGATCAAATGGTAGTTCTACTTTTAGTTCTCTAAGCAATCTCCACACTGTTTTCCATAGTGGTCATGCTAGTTTACGTTTTCTCCAGCAGTGTAAAAGTGTTCCTTTCTTACCACATCCATGATAACATCTATTACTTTTTGATTTTTAAATTATGCCATTCTTGCAGGAGTAAGATGGTATTGCATTGTGATTTTGATTTGCATTTCCTTGATCATTAGTGATGTTGATCATTTTTTAATATGTGTTTTGGCCATTTGTCTATCTTCTTTTGAGAATTACCTGTTCATGTCCTTCCCCACTTTTTGATGGGATTATTTGTTTTTTTTCCTTGATGATTTGTTTGAGTTCCTTTTAGATTCTGGATATTAGTCCTTTGTTGGATGCATAGTTTGTGAATATTTTCTCCACTCTGTGGGTTGTCTGTTTACTCTACTGATTATTTCTTTTGCTGTGCAGAAGCTTTTTAGTTTAATTAAGTCCCATCTATTTATCTTTATTTTTGTTGCATTTGTTTTTGGGTTCTTGGTCATGAACTCTTTGCCTAAGCCAATGTCTAGAAGAGTTTTTCTGATGTTATCCTATCCCCTAGAATTTTTATGGTTTCAGGTCTTAGATTTAAGCCTTTGATTCATCTTGAGTTGATTTTTGTATAAGGTGAGAGATGAGGATCCAGTTTTATTCTTCTACGTGTGGCTTGCCAATTATCCCAGCACCATTTGTTGAACAGGTTGTCCTTTCCTCACTTTACTTTTTGTTTGCACTGTTGAAAATTACTTGGCTGTAAGTATTTGACTTTATTTCTGGGTTCTCTATTCTGTTTCATTGGTCTATATGTGTGCTTTTATACCACTACCATGCTGTTTTGGTAACTATAGCCTTGTAGTAGTGTAGTTTGAAGCCAGGTGAAGTGATGCCTCCAGATTTCTTCTTTTTGCTTAGTCTTGCTTTGGCTATGTGGGCTCTTTTTTTGGTTCCATATGAATTTTAGAGTTGTTTTTTCCTAGTTCTGTGAAGAATGATGATGGTATTTTGATGGGAATTGCATTGAATTTATAGATTGTTTTTGGCAGTATGGTTATCTTCACAATATTGATTCTACCCATCCATGAGCATGGGACGTGTTTCTATTTGTTAGTGTCATCTATGGTTTCTTTCCTCAGTGTTTTGTAGTTTTCCTTGTAGAGATTTTTGACGTCTTTGGTTAGGTATATTCCTAAGTATTTTTATTTTTATTTTTTGAAGCTATTGTAAAAGGGGTCGAGTTCTTGATTTGATTCTCAGCTTGGTTCCTGTTGGTGAATAGCAGTGTTACTGATTTTTGTATGCTGATTTTGTATCCTGAAACTTTGCTGAATTCATTTATCAGATCTAGGAGCTTTTTGGATGAGTCTTTAGGGTTTTCTTCGTGTAGGGCCATATCATCAGTGAATAGCATCAGTTTGACTTCCTCTTTAACGACTTGGATGCTCCTTATTTCTTTCTCTTGTCTGATTGTTCAGGCTAGGACTTCCAGTACTATGCTGAAGAGGAGTTGTGAGAGTGGGCATCCTTGCCTTGTTCCAGTTCTCAGAGGGAATGCTTTCAACTTTTACTCATTTAGCATAATGTTGGTTATGGGTTTGTCATAGATGGCTTTTGTTACCTTAAAGTATGTCCTTTCCATGCTGATTTTGCTGAGGATTTTAATCATAAAGGGATGCTGGATTTTGTCAAATGCTCTTTTCTGTATCTATTAGGATGATCATATTATTTTTGATTTTAATTCTGTTTATGTGGTGTATCACAGTTATTGACTTGCATGTTTTAAGCCATCCCTGCTTCCCTGGTATGAAATCCACTTGATCATGGCTTATTATCTGTTTGATATGCTGTTGGATTTGGTTGGCTAGTATTTTGTTGAGGATTTTTGCATCTATGTTTATCAGGGATATTGGTTTGTAGTATTCGTTTTTTGTTATGAACTTTTCTGGTTTTGGTATTAGGGAGATATTGGCTTCATAGAATAATTTAGGGAGGATTCCCTTTTTCTTTATCTTTTGGAATAGTGTCAGTAGGATTGGTAGCAATTCTTCTTCGAATATCTAATAGAATTCAGCTGTGAATCCGTCTGGTCTTAGACTTTTTTTGTTGGCAATTTTTTTATTACTGTTTCAGTTCTCACTACTTCTTATTGGTCTGTTCAGAGTTTCTATTTCTTTCTGGTTTAATCTAGAAAGGTTGTATATTTTCAGGAATTTACCCATTTCCTCTAGGTTTTCTGGTTTGTGTGCATAACAGTGTTTATAGTAGCCTTGAATAATATTTTGTATTTCTGTAGTATTGGTTGTAATATCTCACATTTCGTGGCTTTTCCTCTTGACTTAAACTCTAAATGTTGGCCATCTTCAGGGCTTAGTCCAGCCTGTATTTTTTTTTTAATGTTTTTTCCAAGGTTCCCCCTCCCAACTTTATGACTTTAAATATCACGTAATTAGAATTTTCCACATTTGTATCTCCTCCTCAGACTTCTCCTCTGAGTTATAGACTCAAACATTCAAACTATCTTCTCGATATCTCTATTTGAAGGAATCACAGTCATCTTAAACTTAACATGGTTAACACAATTATTGATTTCCAGTCTCTTATTCCCCAGTAATCCTCTTCAGTCCCCATATCTTAGTAATAGTACCACCATCCTCTAGGTCCTTAATCTGTAAATCTAGTAGTCTTTCTGGATTTCCCCACTGCTTCTTTTCAGTGTCTTGCATGGTTACTTTTTTTGATGCATTCTTTAAACAGTAGTGTTTTGTCTTAGCATCTATTCACTTTTCTTTCTTTCTTTCTTTCTTTCTTTCTTTCTTTCTTTCTTTCTTT